>NC_041233.1:37508062-37521027 GCF_002837175.3 Physeter macrocephalus | reverse complement strand
TGGTAAAGTAGCAGGATACAAAATTAATGCACAGAAATCTCTGGCATTCTTATACACTAATGATGAAAAATCTGAGAGTGAAATTAAGAAAACACTCCCATTTACCAATGCAACAAAAAGAATAAAATATCTGGGAATAAACCTACCTAAGGAGGCAAAAGACCAGTATGCAGAAAATTATAAGACACTGAGGAAAGAAATCTTTTTCTTTTTTTTTTTAAAGCCAGGAATTATCTTCCAGGAGAGAGGGGGAAGAGGTTTAGCTGCAAGGAGTAAAGAACAGCAGGATTTCACTGACCTCTGGGAACACCTTGGGCCCAGGCTGCCTGACTCCCCTGAGGCTGTCCTGCAAATGCAATCTTGGTTTCTAAGGCTTAAAGAGTTCCACACCCGCCTCTAAGAAGGCACTCAGAGCAGGTGAATCACAAGCCGCCTCCTAACCTGAGGATGGTAGAGATAATAACACTAGTTAATGTTCACCGAGTGATTGATTGCTGTGTGCCAGGCACTGTGCTTAGTATTTTGCATGCATCTCCATTAAATTTTCTAACAATGCTTGGGGGTGGCTGCTATTATTACTCTCAAACAATTTGAATCATGGTACCCAGCCAAGCCACTGGGCTTCAAATTGTGGATCTGCCACTTAGCACTTGGATGACCTCAGGCAAGTTAATTAAACTGTCTGTGCTTAGTTTTCTCATCTGTAAAGTGGGGGTAGTAGAACTACCTGCCTTAAGGATTGCAGTGGATTCTAAACCAGATTCACCGGGGTCCAGAATTCTCAACCAGAACTGACTCCAGAGTCAGTGTTTCTAGTGGATGCACTAGGCTGATGGTCATGAGCTTGCCGTGATGTGTCAGTGTTAAATCACATGTATGAGGCCAGACACACTCCAGCCAAACCTGCTGGATGAGAGAATGAGTATTTTTTGATGAGGAAACCCCAGGGCAGTGTTTTACAAACTGCTTTGATGATGAATCCCCCATCTCCCCGTAGGAAACACATTTCACATCAAATAAGTGTACTTGCATACACTGAGAATTTCCACAAGATGGTACTTTTACCCTTACTGTGGGCAGTGCATTTGGATACTTTCTATGATTTCACACTCATTAAAAAATGCCTGTCACACCTTCGACTCTGATTTTCTGACCCAACCATGAGTCTGAAGCTGCAATTTGGAAGGCACTGCTTTGCTAGATCTTTAGAGAGAGGAGGCTGTGCTCCCACACACCTTCTTCAGGGGAGCCGTGAGCGGGGGGCATGGGGACCAGGCACTGGGTTTAGGTTCTGGTTGCCTCCTTCTGTCTGATTTTCTGCCTCTGTTGGGTGTGTGCTTCCTTCGGGGACTCAGGTTTGGTTCCAGAACCGAAGAGCCAAATGGAGGAAAACGGAGAGAGGGGCCTCGGACCAGGAACCAGGAGCCAAGGAGCCCATGGCAGAGGTGACGCCACCGCCTGTGAGAAATATCAACTCCCCGCCCCCTGGGGACCAGGCCCGGAGCAAGAAGGAGGTCCTGGAGGCCCAGCAGAGGTGAGGCTGGCTGAACCCAGGGCCTGGAGGGCTGGCGGGCACCCAGGATTGGGAACTCAGTGTGTCATTTTCCTTTACTGCCAGCCTGGGGCGAACTGTCGGTCCCACAGGGCCTTTCTTCCCCTCTTGCTTGCCGGGGACCCTCCTGAATACGGCCACGTACGCCCAGGCCCTGTCACACGTTGCTTCCCTGAAAGGTGAGTTTGGGCTCTGCTGCCTGCTGGTGCGGGGCGGGGGCTCTGCCTGCCTGCACCACCTCCAAGGGGGTCATGGCGATGGTTTGCCTCTTCTGTTTTCTTGAGCGGGCCCATCCTTGCCCCTGGGGCTGGTGTAGCTCCTTTTCTCCTTCTGTCAGTCACAGCCAGGGTCATGAACAGCATCTGTTTCCACACATGCTGTCTTGTTTGCTTTCTACACGGCCTGAGAACGTAGGTGAATGTCATCTCACTCCACCAGCTGCGGAATTGGTTGAGAGATGGCTGTTTGAGAAGGAGCCACTGCATGTTCACAGACTGCTGCCTCCTGTTGGTACCAGTTTTAGGTGCTAGCTTGCAGCTCGTGGGTGAGGCCTGTGAAGGACCGTTGTCCCAGCTCGTGAGGACCCTCCCCATACGTGCAGCCTCCCCACCTGCCTTCCCTGGGGCCTCCTGATGTCAGGGGTTAGGATTTGTGTTTTTCTAAGATTCGCTGTCTTCTCAAAGGCTGTGGTTGTCTGAAGGATGGAAGCCATTTGGGGCATTTTTGTCAGGCCCAGAGAGAAGGACTCTGGTGGGGCTGTCCTTTGGGGGTTTCTGGGTCAACCTTACTGGATGAATGGGTCCATCCAGTGTCTTTCAATTCCTGGCCCCAAACTCACTCTTCCTGTGAGGAGACCAAGCAGCTGTGCTGGCCGGGAGCAGGGCTGGGCCCCAGAGTTCATCTGGGACAGTGAGTGTTAGTGTTGGGGTTTGTCTGTCACAGCGGGTCTGGGAGATGGGGTTGCAGGTGCGGGCCGTAGGCTTTTCCCCATAGTAGGCAGTGGAGAGGCCCCCCTAGGATGTTTCCTGTGTGCTGTGTTTTAGGGTCTGGGGTCTCCTGCCCTCGAGAGGGTCCCCCTCCTGCAGGTTGGTCTCGCACGTGCGTGTGCACACGGGCGCGCGTGCGCACACACGCACACGCACACGCACACGCACACGCACACTGGCAGTCTGCATTGCAAATGTAGTTTCTGGAGCCTGAATAAGGGCATGATGGAGCCTCTCTGGGGAATCTCCAAAGGGAGACAAGGGTGTTCTACGCACAGGGAACAACACGTGCAGAGTGCCAGGATCAGGGAGAAGAACCAGGCTTGTCTGGAGAATGGCTGGTATGTTGGATGCCCACAGGAGAGTGCCCAGAGATAAGGTGGAGGGGCCAGAGCTTGCAGGCCTTGGATGCCGCACTCCTCCACTGTAGGAGGTGGGACCCTGAGGCCTGGAGCCACTTCTGAGTGGTCCAGGCAACTGGGCAAGTCGCCGTGCTCAGATGGCCGGCATGGGTTGATGAGGTTCAGCTCCAACCAGCTCTGGACCCCGTGCCCTCCTAGTGCTTCCTTCAGCTCCAGGGTCTGTGTGCTCCAGGGGCCAAGTAGAGCCCCCTGCCACAGAGTGGGCTTGGGACATATTCACAGACACTATAGGCTGAGAGGGCACTGTGAAGATGGGGTCCCAGTTGGAAGGGGCTTCCAGAAGGAGATTACCAATGGGACTTGGGTGTCATTCAAGGAGCTGCTCTGGGCAGAAGAGCGATCCTGTGTCCATCTATGAAATCCTCTCTGCTTCGGTGAGGCCAGCTCAGCTCCTGAGAGCACCCATCTCTTTGATCAATGTTCTCTGCTTGCCCCACTCCAGCCTCACGAGTTGAAGGCGAATCCCACGTCTCTTCGCTGGGGCAGCTGGGAGGGGTCTGGGGCAAAGCCCAGGCCCTGGTGGAGGCCTGAGGTGGCTGAATGAGTGGAGAGAGGGCCAGGCTGCTGGCAGGGAGGGTGGGAGTGCCTGCCTGCCACTGAGAGGCTGAAGGCACTGGTAAGAGGAAGACAGAGGACAGAGCCGAAGGAAGCAGGGCTGGTGGGAGGGGCAGGTAAATCTGTCATTCTCCTCTTCTTCCTTTACTCGTATGTACTCCCCCAAGCCCAGCACTTCCCTTGGGGCCTGACCTGTGCCTGCTTCGCTGGAAACAGACTTTCCTTTGATGGAGGGATGGGGCGTTGGGGTGTCAGGATTCGGCAGAAGTGATGGAAGTCACAGCGTGCTCACCAAACCAGGGCACATCTCTGTGCCTTGTGGTGGCACTTGCTCAGGAAGCTTGCACAGCCCCACTGGAAGGTCTTCCTGGCTACGGTCAGGGACACGAGGTGTGCTGGGGCAGGTGACACACTCTGATAGTTCCAGAGCCAGGCAGTCGATGAGCGAAGCGAGTATGTGTAGGCTTTGTCTTTGCTCCCCCAGATACAGATGAGCACTTGCTCACTGGGGACACGCAGCCGTCTTGGTCTATACGTCATTCTCCCACTTGTGAGAAAGGGGTGGGAAAAAGGCGCGTTTCTCTACGTCAGAAGCAGTTATGCGAGGAGCACGCTAAGGGGCTCCCTGAGATTCGGCAGAGGTGGGCTGGGCTGCATTTGCCCACTCGAGGGTCAACTACTGCTCACATCAGCCGATGGTGGCCAAGTGGATCTGTGGACCCAACATTGCCAGAACTATTGACATTTCAGGAGAAGCTGGGAATCTGGATTTTTATTTGAAATAGTCCCATCTTTTAAATGTGACCTCCAAGTCTTTGGGCCAAATGGGCGCATCACTGGTCAGACCAGCCTGCAGACTGCCTTTCTGTGGGGGGCACTTCTCCTCCACCCCTCCCATCTCTGCTTTCTGTGTTCTTCTCCCTGCATTCGTAGCTCCTCCTCAGGCCTGCCCCTGGCAAAGTTCCCCTCCTGTAGCTCATCCTGACCCCTTTACCCACCAAGGCCCTTGCTATCTGGCCCCTCTGAGCAGCTGGCTTTTTATTCTCCGGCAAGCTAAGTGGTGCTGGAAAGGGAGGGAAATGAGTGATTATTGAAAACCTTTACTGTCCTCTGCCCGGTGGTCTCACGTGTGGTCCCGTTTAATTCTCACGGTAGAGGAGCATAGTAAACGATGTATCAGGGAGGCTCCAGGGCTGCACAGCAGGTCAGTGGAGCTGGGATGGCTCTGCGATAACAGCTGGCATTGGTTGGGGTATCTCTGCATTCTAAGAGTGCCTGACCCTGTGAGATGGCAGCACAGCCCCGCTCCAGTCCAGGTGGGCTCGGCCGTCCTTGCATATGTGCTTGGGGGACCTGCCTCTGCCTCAGAACCTGGGGTAACAAGCGTGTACCTTCAAGTCAGGTTCTGGATGCCCCGGGATTCAACTCTCGATTGTTTTCTGGAACATTTGTTAAGTGGTTTGAGGCCTCCATCTTCCAGACTCTTGCAGCCTACGTCTTCTTCTCCGAGGGTTCCCCAGCTACAGAAGTTAAGTGCATGGCCCAGTTTAGGCCCAAGAGAGGAGCAATCCCAATTTTCTAGGCCTGGCTCAGTGCCCGGACCTCTGGGCTGTGACCTGGCCTCCCTTTCCTGAGTTCACCCCCAGAGGTGGCTGGGTGGCCAGGTGCTGGCAGAGCTGGTGGCCTGAGCTCTGCTTCCAGGGGCCTCTGGCCAACAAGGGGGCCCCCTCAGCAAGCTGCGAGGAGCTTCATGCATGTGTGTGCTAGAAGACACACACCTGGGCTTCCATGCCCATCCCTCTTTTTACAAACGAGAAACTGAGGTTCCCGGAGGGAAAGCCACTTGCTCACAGGTCACTCATATCAGCGAGGTCTCCCCTTTGAGATCTAGGCTGATCTCCACAGGATGCTGGTGTGCTCTTTCCTCCAGGCATGATTTATTCATTCATTCCTCTGGGTGGGCACCTGTTGGTAGGGGCTTTTGCCTGGCAAGTGAGGACAGCTGGCGGTCCACTGGGCATGAGCCCTGGCGGAAGAATCTGGACTCACCCAGAGACCAGAACCATTGTGAGCTGAGCACCGCAGCCCCTTCCAGCCCAGAGATCCCAACCCACTTCTCCAGGCCTGAGGCAACTTGCAAATCATCCCCAAGAAAGAATCAAAGTGAATTTCAGCTTCTGGACTCAAACCAGTGTTCAGGTTTCCTTCCCCAGGCTTTGCGGTCCTAGTGGGATCATATGGCCCTGGACTAAAGACAGCAGGGATCCTGGAGAGGCCACCACTATTCTGGCCCTGCCTCGGACAGCACTCTCTGTGTCGATCCCGAGACTCCAGACCTGAGACTCTCCAGACCAGGGCTTGAGGATCCAAGCCAAGGCTGAGATGTGCTACACCAGCACCTGGCCTGGGTGTGAGGGGAATCCGGGCTCCCAGTACCCCGGCAGGATCAGTTCTCCCTGGGGGCACATGGAGCACCCCAGCGAGCGGTCCCAGAGCTAACTGCCTGCAGAGCATCCTATAGAGTTACAAGTCGAAGGACTCTGAGTTGGGGGGCCTGGTCTTTCGGTTCTAGGTGTTTTTGTGACAGGTGTGAAGTCTCTTCCGGGGAAGCATTGAGAGAGCCTCCAGGTGTGTTTGTAGGGGAGCCTGGGGGTTGTTGAGGTACGGTTTGCTGAATTCCTTTAAGTACCGGTCCTTGAAGTCCTTAGGTCCTTTAAGTAGTTGTTGAATTCACTTCCCTGGAAACACTTTGGCTTTGACTGTGCTCTGAAAACAAGGGCGTTCTTGGAATATTGGCTATCAGCTCCTGGAGCAGGTGGCACTGGGGGGAGGAAAAGGGCAAGCAGGGGCAGATCGGGGTGCTGGATATAGAGGGAATGTGCTGGGGGGGGCGATGCCCAAGAAACTGGACTCCCAGAGCACAGAGCTGTGGGGTGCCGTCAAGCCCTGCCTCCAATGTGAACGGCCGGGTGGGCTGGACCCTGGCAGCTCCATGACTGTGGTCCAGAACATGCTGGTGGATCTAGACTCTGCTTTTTAATTTTTAGATTGTGGGGGAAGTGGCCCAGAAAAGGTGAAGAGGAACAGGTCGCTCAGCCGCTTTGTTGAGCTTTAGCACCCAGACTGAGAAGTCAGTAGCAGATTATGGTTTTCTTAGGAAATTAGAGGCCCTAATTTTCATTCCCTGGAGACACCTGTTGAAGGCAGGGGCCTGGGGTTCGGAAGCAGCTCGAGAGCTAGGGAAACCAAGATGAGTCTGGAAATGACCCCTGGCTTTGGAAAATCTGCACAGCTCAGAACTGCCACAGCGCACACTGAGCTGGCTTGGCAGTTCTGCCTCAGGCCAAGGGGTGAGCGCAGAGACCTTCCGGAGCTTCGCCCTCTGCCACATCCTGTGCTGGGGGACTGTGCTCTGCTGCCGGGTCCCCCAGGCTTGGGCAGGTGGCTGAGATGCAGCTCTGGGGCTGGAGCCCTGGGGACACCTATTCAGCAGGTTCAGTGTTGGGGCGTGTGGATGGGGGTGTTCACAGAGGGATGGGTCTGGCTAGGTCAGCAAGGCTGCTCAAGCAATCGGGAGCCTGGAAAGGGTGGGAGGTGGGGCCGGCGCCCTTGAAGGACAGGAGGTTATGGCCCCTTCGGGGTGGCTGGGTAAGCAGACTGTCTATATGCAGAGGGGTGGCAGACTTGCCTCCATGCCCTGCTGGGCAGGGAGATGTGGATGGGTATTGGGCTGTGCCCATCAGAGGGGGCCAGAAAACTGCCCACCAGCGACAGAGCCAGGTAACTGAAAACCAGGCACTTGTGGAAGTTTCCTCCTTTAATTATCCTTTAATTATCAAGCAGTCAACTAGCACAGTAGTGTTGAGCAAGGGCTCTGGATGTCCTGCCTGGTGTGATTCCTCATTCTTCCATTCTCTGGCCATGTAAGTCTTGAGTTGAGTACTGGGAATCTCTACCTCTGCTTCTTCATCTGTAAATTGGGGATCTTGACCATCACAGGACTGGATTTATAGGACCAAATGGGGAGAGCGTGAGTTGGACCAGTGGGAGGTGTGAGTGAACACCGTTATTATTAATCAGATTCCTCCATTCTCATTTTCAAGTCACTGGGTCCCACTCTTCTTTAAAAGACCGACTGAAATGTCTTTTCTCCCAAACCTCTCCCATTTTTCCGAACTGTATCGCTGCTGACATTCACCTTTGCCTCGTAACCCCTCATTGTTGTGATTTTTGGCTGTGATGGGAGCTCCTTCCCGTCCCTGGTAGGATTTGCTGGTCAGGGCATCCATTCCCTCCCTGGGGCTTCATGCAGCCAGTGATGTGCTTTGTACTCTGGGGTGGTCAGAGAGGGCCCATCCTGGCCAGGCATGCAGTCAGGGTGTTTCCTGACTGAGTGTTCCACGGAAACTTAAACATAAAAAGGCAGCGGGACCCTACCCCATGAAGTCAGGGTTTGCATAACAATAATGGGTGTCCAGAGAAAAAGCCTTTGCAGCACAAAGAGCTTTCCTGCACTGTCTTAATGGCCAGCCTCCTGTTCACAATTCATTAATGCAGAGGAGGTTATTAATGGCCGAGGGAAGCGCTTGGGTTTGTTCCGGGGAAGTGCTGGCCACAGAACGGGCCACAGTCAGCGGAGGCCTTCTCCCTGGTGCACTTGGCCCGGCTGCCTCTAACCTGTCATTCGGAGAGCTGGGTGTGAGGTGGAAATTCATTACGGCTGCCAGGGGAGAGCTTTCATAACTCAGTCCGCGCTCATGCCCGGGAGTCACAGCCACTCTTCCCGGCTGGGCGGGGCATCACGGCTGACCTTCCATAGGCTCCTGGCGAGGCCAGATGGCTCCTGTGGTCCCACATGCGGCCCGGGGCGGGGAGGAGTCTGGAGGCAGACAGAGCTGGTCCCACCTCCGTAGCTGAGCTCCATCCATCCAGGCCTCGGAAGCCGTGAGGACTGACGGAGATGTCCTGACACGCAGTGGGTGGTCAGTCAATGCTAGCAATCAGAGTAGCAGTCCTGGGCCTGCATCATGTGTGTGAGGACGAGCAGGCAGGCGAGGGGCAGGGTGTCCAGTTCTGGGAAAGGGTCTGGCCATGTCCTTCTTGAGAGCAGGGCCCCTCAGTTACCCAAGAATGTGCCCTCCTTGCTTCACGTTGGCGATGACCCTTGGGCTTCCAGGCCAGGGTAAAGTGTCCAGAGTCTGAGACTGGAAGGGCTTTATTGACCAATGAACATTTGCCCACCAGGGCTAAACTCAGAGCCGGAGGCAGCCTCTTCCTCCTTCAAGTCCCCTGAAAACATTTTCCCCCTAATTCTCTTAATCACTTTTTCCTGTGCTGTGATTAAAGAAAAAAAAAATCACAATCTTAATAAACAATTAAAATTGTTTTATTATGAAATATGTTCATCAAAAACTCAGAAAACATGCATCTAGAACTTAATGAATGATTTTAAGCACCCATGTGCTACCCCTCCTTTGGAACCATGCCTGCACCCCAGAAGCCCCCGAATCTCTGTGCCCCTTTCTACTAATGTCACTTTTCTTCCCCCTAAAGGAAACCACTATGCTGACTTTTATGGTAATGCAGCTTTGCCGACCACCTGCGTAGTCATTCAGAAACGCTACTGTCTAGTCTGAACTTCTTTGAACTGTACATGTGTATACATATAAATGGAATCATACAGGTTGTATTTTTCGTGCCTGGCTACTTTGACTCGGCATTATGTTTGGGAGATTTATCCATGTAACTAGGTTTAGCTGTCAATTCTTAATGATATTCTGTGTACATGCTCAGATCATCTGCAGATAAAGACGGTTTGCCTCTCCCTTTCCAATCCTTATACAGTCATCCTTGGGTATCCGTGGGGGATTGGTTCCAGGACGACCTCCCCGACCCCCCATACTAAAACCCACCCATCCTGAGTCCCTTATATAAACTGTTGTAGTATAATGAATGCAGTTGGCCCTCCATATCTGTGGGTTTCATACCCCTGGATTCAACCAACTGGCGGATCGATTTCAATTGGTTGGCTGAATCTGGGGATGCGAAACCTGCGGATACAGAAGGGCAGACTATAGTTTTTATTTCTCTTTTTTTTTGTCTGGCTGTGCTGGCCATAACCTCTAGTACAGTATTGAATAGAAGTGGTGATGATAGGCATCCTTGCCTTGTTCTCTTTTTTTTTCAATAACAGATTTATTGAAATACAATTCACATACCATACCATTCATCCATTAAAATGTACAACTCAGTGATTTTTAGTATAGTCAAGAGTTGGGAAACCATCACTACAATCGACCTTAGAACATTTTCATCACCCCAGACCTATTAGCAGTCAGTCCCCATTTCCCCCAACCCTCCCTGCCCCAGGTTACCACTAATATTTCTGTCTCTATAGATTGTGGACATTCTGCTGTTGCCATTGTGGGTATCTCATTGAATGGAATCCTACAATATCTGGTCTTTGTGACTGATCCTAGGCTTATGCCCTTATTCTTGATCTCAGGGGGAAGCTCTCACAGTTTCACAATCGTGTTTGCTCTCTGCCTTTTTATTTTTAAGATACCGTTTATCAAGTGAAGATATTTTTCTCTTGCCCTAGTTTTCTGAGAGTTGTATTTTAATTATTATTTTAAAAAATCATGAATATAAGTGGATGTTGAATATCATCGAATACTTTTTCTGCTGCTGTTGAGACAATCACATGATTTTTCTTTCTCAATATATTAATACAGTAAATTACACTGATTGACTGTTTAATGTTAAACCAACTGGGCATTTCTGGAATAAACCCAACTTAGATGTGACATGTTATCCTTTCTATATATAGCTGGATTGGCTGCTATTTTGTTTAGGGTTTTTTCATCTATGATCATGAAGAAATTGGCTCATGATTTTTTTTTCTTACAATCTCCATTCCAGGCTTCAGTATTGTTTTACTTTACCCCCCAACTTAGTATAATAAAAGCAGCAGCAGAACTGCCCAGCTGTTTTATTATCTCTCCTGATTCCAAGGACTGGCTGGGCTCAGCCGGGCAGTTCTGCTGCTGCTTTTGCCTGGGGCGTCTCATGAGGTTGCAGTCAGATGGCAGCTGGGGCTGATACATACAAGATGGCATCACTTCTGTGCCTGGTGCCTTGGCAGGGATGCTGGGAGGCTGGGAGCACTCTCTCTCTCTCTCTCTCCCCATGGTGGGAGTTGGATGGCTGTTGGATCCTTAGAATGTAAAGGCAGAAGATGCCAGGTCTTGTTAAGACTTACACTTAGAACAAGCACAGTGTCACTTCTGCTGTATTCTATTGATTAAAGCTGCTCACAGAGCCAGCCCAGACTTAGGTGGAGGGAACTGCACACCGGTGTGAGTACTGGGAGGGTGGTTCATTGAAGGCCCTCTGTAGAGATTGACTCTATAGGTATTGAGGATACTCTGGCCTCGTGACATGAGTTGGGATGTTTATTTTTGAACCCACCCAACTTCCCAATCCTGACTATAAGCACTTTAAGAGCACTGGCCTTATCTGACTCACCTCTAGATCTTTCCAAGCCACTTACCTCTGCCCCTTACACAGCGTCTGATCTGGTGCTGAGTAAAAGGTAGTGATGTTTGGGGAAAGAAGGAAAGAAAGTCCTGCTGTTCTGGCCCTGGGAGACCCGCCTCACTTAGGAGACCCCAGTCTACTGGCCTTGGCCTTGTACTGCGGGCCACTTGCTGGGCCCCAGAAACTGCTGGGGCCTTCTGTTCTTCATTCAGTACCCACTGAGCACCCTACTTTGTCAGTCTCTGAATGGGGGGCTGAGCATCCTTTGATGAATTAGATACAACCCTACCCTAAGGGGCTCAAGGCTGGGCATGGGCTTGGAGAGAGAGACACTTGTGACACTGTCACGTGCCCTCATAGAGGCCAACAAGGGCATGCAAGGTGTGGGGGAAGCCCAGAGGAGGGAGGAACTCTTTCTCTATAGGAATGAGGAAGGTTTTCCAAAGGAAATGCTTGAGTTGGGCTTGAAGGAGCTGTAGGAGCTGACCAGTGGGTGTGGGCGCTCCAGGCATCTGACAGAAGAGCATGAGCAAAGGCCCTGAGGCTGGCTGGTTGAGGAAAGGACAAAGTGTGAGGTTGGATGGAGCCACGGTCCTTGGAGAGTACGGTGTGGCCTCAAGATGAGCCCAGGCTCTGGAGTCAGACCAGCCATGGCCCTTCACTGCCTCCTTCCCTTTATAAGGCCAACTTAGGGGAGACCCCAGTCTCCTCATCTGTAAAATGAGGGTCGTCATGGCCATAACCAATATTGCCTGTGGTCTGTAGGGTGTATATCTGTGCCTGGCACATCCAAATGCCCGGTAGGCGCTGGTGATTGTTGTTAGGGTTATGAGGATGAGGCCAAGAGATCACTTGGGATCTGATTAGGGTTTGGGTTTGGATTCCTGGGGCAGAGGATCTCACTTCCTGCAGGCGTTCACTCCTCAATGGGAGAGGCTCTCAGCCTGAGGTCCACAGTGCGTGCAGCTTCAGGAAAGCAGCACAGCCTTGCAGTGGCTCCTGGCTTGTTTCTGAAGGTGCAGGTGTTTGGGGAGCAGGGCACCTCAGGGCCAGGACGTGGTCTGTCCTCATGGGGGAGGTGGTTTGGTCAGCCCTAGCCTCTCGGCTTCCTAGCCGATGTCAGGAAGGCAGGGGTGGAGAACCCCAGCATTTAACATTTGGAAGGAATCTCCTTGATGAGTATGTTACCACCACTTCTCCAGGATACAGTGGGGGAAACTGAGGCTCAGAGAGGGGCTAGGACTGCCCCAGGTCACACAGTGCCTCTGCCAGAGGTAAGACAAGCCAGGGACCCAAGTGTCCCACTTGCCAGCTCCCCACACCCTGTATTGATTCCGTTCCTTTTACAGGCCCCTGCTATCATTCTCTGGCTTTAAAAACTGCAACTCACTTTCCAGAAGCCATTTCCTACGGGTGCTGATGGGTTTGCCCTTCCTGCTAATCAATGGGGCCCTGGAGTGCAGGGATCTGGGCAGAGGGCTCCTGGCTTGTGCCCAGAGGCAGAGGGGAAGCAGGCTGCCCGTCCAGAGTTCTGGCAGCCGCCGGAAGGAGGGAGGGTGATGCTCACTGGCATCGGATCACCTAGAACGTGTGTCCCTGAGGCTCCTCTGGCTGTGCCAGGGTCCTTGAATCTGGGTGCTGTCATCATTTGCTTGCCCCTTCAAAGGTATCCAAGCAGAAATGGGACATTGGCGCTGGCCCCGAGACCGGGTCACAGCATGAGGGACGGTCGGCTGAGCCGACTCCTGTCAGGGAGCATTTGCTGAGTGAATAAGCAGATGTTGGGACAGTGCGTGCACACGTGGAATTAAGACAGGGAGGGGGCTTCCCTGGTGGCGCAGTGGTTGAGAGTCCGCCTGCCGATGCAGGGGACGCGGGTTCGTGCCCCGGTCGGGGAGGATCCCACGTGCC
>NC_041233.1:37475997-37507765 GCF_002837175.3 Physeter macrocephalus | reverse complement strand
AAAAAAAAAAAAAAAAAAAAGACAGGGAGGGATTTAGAGTCCACTCCTCCAGCATAACCTGCCAAATTAACCTGGGGATTTTGGCATTAATCAGATTGGGTAACTCTGTGATGACCATAGTTTTTCTTTCCATAGGGTATTGAGGAAGCTTAGAACCTGGGAGTTGGCAACCTTTGAGGAATTAAAATATACCCCCTCAGTCAGGAGAGATAGACTCTCCCTCCTTTTCTCCCTCCCCCAAATATTCAAGTGCTTACTTTGTACCCAAATTGGAAATTTTAGCTCTGGAATCAGGGCTGTGTGGGTGACGGTAGGTGAAAGCTCTTACCCTGCAAAATTGGGAGGTGCGGTGGGTACAAAAATAAACCCAACTCACGGTAAAGAGGCAATAAAAACCATAACACAGGTACAGGAGAGGGCACTTTGGGGGTTCTGTGGTAGTAGTCACCCAGGAGTGAATTGGACCCTGTTGGGTATTTGATAACTGGTGAACACAGCCACTGCATCTAAAAATCTCTGCCTAAATACCGTAGGCGTCTACTAACACTGCCACCCAAATATTCCTTGTAAAGTGTAAGGAACTGGTATTAGGAATCACAGAATATGTTTATTCATTTATTTACTTTGCTATAAAGCAAAAAAAAAAAGAAATGAACTGTAGTATTTATGTGAAAGTTCTCATAAATCCACTTACTCATTTCCTTGCTCCATACTCTTACCCTTAACCCGAACGTTCAACAAGAAATCGATGTGTGAGAGCTCTACTTGTAACCAAAATTATCGTTCATGTGCCTTTCTATGGTGAAAATGTGCTTTCGGCAGAGAGAAGACAGAACTAACTTAATTTTTCCTGTCAGTCTCTGTAGTAGATCAATTAAACTGCCAAGGAGATCAAATATTTCAGACTGTATTTATTACATTAAGTATTTATGTTCAGCCCAAGCCTTTAAAGCATGATGTCATATAGGAATGTAGGCCGATTCGATCAGTTCAGCAGAATTTGCTGTAACTTAATGGAAATCTAACTGTGTGTTTTAATTTAGTGTCCAAGAGGTAGCAAGTTCTTCAAACAAAATAATTTTCAGGCTGCATTTGGGGGCTTGGAGGCTCTTGTACAGGCTTTGGTGATGGCACACATGGTAGGGTGAGAGGGAAGAAATTGTGGCCTTTTAGGGGCTTTGCTGGCTGATGGCTGGTCGCATCCCATGCCAGGGATCACTGATTTCGATCCCGGCTGAATGGGAGATAGACAGAATGTTCCTGGTGGGTCTTCCATGGTCAGCCCTCAGCTCCATGTTCGCCAGTCAGTTACTCTAGTGCAGACTGAGGCCATTAGCAGTTGTGGAGTCTCAGCTGGGTGCTGAGGGTACAGTTCTTATTCCTTAGAAACCTCAGTGGAACTCTGTCCTGAAGGAGAGCGTCTATCCCATCATTTGAGTGAAAGGAGACGGGAAATCATGAGTCACAAAAAAGACACTCTTATTGTGAGAGTAATACTTGGTCAGTTTAGAAAAAGTGGAAAGTACAGCAAAACCCAAAGAAAAATATAAAAATCCTTCGTAATCTTAGCATCCAGAATCAACCACTATGAATATTTGCTACTGGTACGTTTGCTTTCTTCCCATTTATAAATATATACCGCTACTAAATTTATGTATTTTAGGGAATTCCCTGGCGGTCCAGTGGTTAGGACTCGGTGCTTCCACTGCCGGGGGCCTGCGTTCAATCCCTGGTCGGGGAACTAAGATCCTGCAAGCCATGCAGCCAAGAGAAAAAAAAATGTATTTACTTTAGAACTTATTTAGAATTTTTAAATTTTAATTAGAAAGTTTAAATTTATAAATATTTTCTGTTACTAAATAAAATTATATATTATACATACTTGTGACCACATATGGATATGGTATATGGCTGCACGTATGCATATATACATAGGTACTATGCAAATATATGTATGTATTGTGTATATATGTATATGTATGTATATAAATATACATACATACACCAAAATGGGATCATTATGACTTACTGTTTCTTAACCTACTTTTTAAACCTAATATTTTATTATTTTTTTTTTATGGCACCAAATATCCTCCTACAACATAATTTTGTCATAGCTTCAGTGCGTTCAATATGGTGATGATAACTTACTCAATTAACTCTCTAGTATTGGGCGGTTAGGTTATTCAGTTTTTTGGTGCTATGTGCCACATGGGGATGACTTCCTTTGTAGCTAATTTAATTTTTAGCCCATTGGTGATTGTAGCTTTTTGATAGATTAAAAATAGAAAAGAAAGAAAAAGAAAACTACAGCCCCAAGTCTGGAAATCTGGTTATTAAAAGATGAGACTTTTAAAGTTTGTTTGGCTTACTCCTCAAGATTCCATTGGCAGAATAAATTTTTCTACTTTTTGGTCTCATGGAAAAGGCTTCACCAATGAACCCACACGGCTGTGAAAACAGTGTAGGGATACACAGGGTGGAGGATGCTCACAGCACAGTCACGCATCTCGAGGCACTGTTCATTCTTCGTGTTCTCCCGGGGATGCTCAGAGCAAGTGAGTTCTTCGCTGGCCGCTGAATTGAATGGGTAACTTCAGTAAGCTGTGAATTGTGACTTATTCTTGTCCTTTATTTTGTATGGGGTCACGGAAATAGTAATTGTTGCAGGACTTAGTGCTAGGTGCTTTATAGAATTTCTCCTGAGGTAGGTGTATTACCTCCTCTTACAGATGAGGAAGCTGGAGCTTGGAAAGTTGGTGAGAAGTCCCATGACTAGTTAATGGTGGAGTCAGGAGCCAAACGTCAAAGCCCACTTTCTTCCTCCTCAGCAGGCTGTATCCTGCTTTCAGACCCCAGAGATGTCTTATCGCCACTCTCATTTTATAGGATTTTGATAATTATGACTTGGTTTTGGGGTAGACATTTTCTTTCTTTTTTTTTTTTTGCGGTACGCGGGGCTCTCACTGTTGTGGCCTCTCCCGTTGCGGAGCACAGGCTCCAGACGCGCAGGCTCAGCGGTCATGGCTCACGGGCCCAGCCGCTCCGCTGCATGTGGGATCTTCCCGGACCGGGGCACGAACCCGTGTCCCCTGCATCGGCAGGCGGATTCTCAACCACTGCGCCACCAGGGAAGCCCGGGGTAGACATTTTCTAAAGTGTCTGTCACCACCCTGACATAATAAAGAGGAGGACAGAGCCTTTCTCACAGCTGACTCTGTGTCGCCCCATCATTAATAGACGTAAGCTTTGTTTGGTTTTCAAAGCCCTTTCAAACGTCATCTCTTGTGATGGTTCCTGTTGTTGTCCAGTGACAGACAGCTTCCGGCCACCCTGAGGCGTGCTACTTTGCTTGCCTTGTACTAAATGGCCCGAGGTTACTGTGCATGTTATTTTTTGGGGCTGTTTTATAATTTTTTGTCTCTTCTCAATATTACCAATTAATGTTTCAGCTATTACCTTTCAAGCTTGTGGCAGCCTTGTAAGACAAACAACTTATGTTAGCAGTGCACTTGGAAGAGTCTTTAAGCACGTGGTGAGGGCTTTGAGACTGCTTTTCATGGGAAAAGCGCATGCGTTTTTGAGTCTGGATTTTTTTCTCGGTAACTATCTGTTCATCTGCTGCCCTGAGCATTGCAAAGGATGCATCCCTATTTTGCTACTACTGATTTTCAGTAGTGCCCCAGGTTGATGAAGTTGTTTAGGGAGGGGCACGTGGAGAAATGTCGTATTGCTGTTGGTACTGTGAAATCATGGAGAAATCAAGAGTTAGGTCTAAAAGGATCCTATTTGTAGAAATCATTTTTTTTTTCCTGTGTTAAAAAATGGTTAAGGGAGATGCTGGTTGTTGGACAATTTAAGTTCAATTGAAATAATTGAAATTCTGAACACATGTTAAAGTTGGAAGGAAAACTTAGCTCTGTAATTCTCATCCCATTCTAAAACCACTCATTTTTTTGTTGAAAGGGATTAAAAAACTTGTCCAATAGCCCATATTGTGCATGAAGATTTCGACAACATCCTGTCAAGGGAGCTTCAGGATATTATGACCAGAAACCCATCACCTCCCAGAGAGAGCCCACCACACATGCATAGCATGCTGACGGTAAAGAAAAGAAAACCCTTCTTTCTCTCACTCCACCCACTTCTATTCAACCCACACCCAGAGAGAGGCAGTTACCTCATATCCACTGTGGCTAAATGGCCCCGGTTCTTTCACTTTTCCCTCCTCCCCCCAACTCCCTCCCTCTGGCCTGACGGTCTGACCATGACTTTACCCTCCCTTTTTCTGCAGCTTCTGCCTCGGCAACCCACAATATGGCGTCACAGTGAACTTACTGTGAAGTCATATGGACCACATGCTCTACTGCTGAGACACATCCCCCTCTCGACAGTTGGATCCTTGGGTGCAGAGCACAGACTTCACACGTTTCCCTGATAAATATTATCGAATTAGATTTGTCTCCTTGTTCGCCTTTGATCTTGTCTGCTGTCCAGATGGCCTCTCTTAGTCTTGCCTGCATCTGCCTTCTGGATCGGCACGTCTTCCATGTTCTCATCCAGGGAGGGCAGGGCAGTGTGGAGAGGAGGCGACTCCCAGTGGTTCATGTTTTCAGCATTCCTCCAGGTAGCCGTTCAGATGTTTTTGAGTCCACCTATGAGTATTGCCCCCCTTTGATGGACACTCAGCTGTTGTTCAGACTTGGGGTGTTGATGAGGAAAGAGGGTGACGTCTGTGAGGGGCTTCATGCCAAAGACTTTTGTTGGCCTGGGTGCACCTCTCAGGGTCTGTTGCCCTGCTTTAGAACTGCCCACCCAAAAGGCACAGTGCAGTCATGAGACAGAGGCAGGGCTCAAGGGAGGTGTACAAACCGCGTGATGCTTCCTCAGCCAGAGATGGGGTGGGTAGGGTCGGTTGAGGGTGTCTCTCACGGATGTGTGTGGGTGGCCTGGGGCACTTTGGGGGTCCTCACCCACTGGAGGGGCAAGAAAGAGTTCCAGCCTTGAGCGGTCCTCATTTTCCCTATGACCTTGACCTGAACTCTCTTTTAGCTCTTACAGTTTTGTTTTTAAGAATTTATTTTATTTTGTTTTAGTTTTAATTGTGGTAAAATACACATACAATAAAATTTTCTGTCTTAACCGTGTCTAAGCATATAGTTCAGAAGTGTTGAATATGTCCCTATTATTTTACATGTCCTTGATATTATACATATTATACATTATTAACCGTCACCACCATCCATCTCCAGAACTCTGTCATCTTCCCAAACTGAACTGTGTGCCCATTACACCTTAACTTCTCACTCCCATACCCTCAGCCTCTGGCAACCACCATTCTACTTTCTGTCTCTATGAATTTGATTACTCTAGGTACCTCATACAAATGGAATCATACAGAATTTGCCTTTTTTCTGACTGGCTTAGTTCACCTAACATAATGTCCTTGAGGTTCATCCACGTTGTGGCCTGTGTCATAATTTCCTTCCTTTTTAAGGCCGAATAATATTCCACTGTATGCGTAGCCCTTACAGTTTTAAACCAGGGTCTCCCAGAGTCTTTGGGTTCATCTGGTCCTTGGTTTCCCCATGTCTAGTGTAGGGGGTGAACTAGGCGAGCCACACAGACTCTCTCCCTCCTGCAGCCTCCATTCTGTGAGTTAACTTATTTCTTTACCTCTGAATCTGAGTTTTGTGGTCCAGGAATATATTGATAGTTATTGGTGGCTTTCGTGGGGACTTGCCTGCTGCAGGTGTGACCTAGCAGGTGTAGGCTGTGGATCCAGGAGGCTCTGTCTTGTCCAAGTGGCACTTCTTCATCTTGCAGGTGACATGCTCATCACTGAGTCACAGACTAGTTAACTCCTTCTTTGATGTTACATCAGAGCAAGGCCTTGCTGGGGACAAGAACCAGCCTGAGACATGCACGTTGAGTCGGCGCCCCTCTCGGGCTGGCCTGACTTGGGGTCAGCTGCTCAGGCCTGGGCCTGGAGACTGTGGCCCCTCCAGGTCCCCCAAAGCCTATAGACTCAGTCAAGCTCCCACCGCTGAGAGGGTTCACTGTGCTCTGTATTCTGTTCTCTTCCCACATGATCTCCCCTTGGGAGGGACTTGGAGGGGAGGAAGGCCTCCCCTGAGGGGTGGGTCCTCGCCCTCGGGATGGCTCCCCAGGCTCAGGGCACAGGCACTGTTCCCAGCCAAGACTGAGCCCACCCGGGGGCTGAGACTGCTGTCAGCGTGCGGCTGTCTGTTTGAGCCACTGGGAGGAGTGGGACCATCAGGATAACGGGGTTTGACCCCAGGTAACTTTTTGTTTGTTTCCTGCTGTCTCTGGAAACGCAACCAGGCTAAAGTCAGCCAGGGGTGTGGGCTGTGGAATGGGCTCTCGGAATTTCCTGTGTACACTGGGCACTTGTGATTCTTCTCACGCTCATCTTGCCATCTGCTGCCTGCTGTACTGTCCCCTCCATCGAAACTGAGGCAGGGGGCTTCCCTGGTGGCGCAGTGGTTGAGAGTCCGCCTGCCGATGCAGGGGACACGGGTTCGTGCCCCGGTCCGGGAGGATCCCACATGCCGCGGAGCGGCTGGACCCGTGAGCCATGGCCGCTGAGCCTGCGCGTCTGGAGCCTGTGCTCCGCAACGGGAGAGGCCACAGCAGTGAGAGGCCCGCGTACTGCAAAAAAAAAAAAAAAACAAAAAACTGAGGCAGGAACTGATGGCTGCATGTTAACCTCCTATTACACTAGAGGAGAAGGGAAAGGCCACCAGAAGGTTCTGGTCCCACTTCTGTCACAAACTGTGAGAACTTGGGCAGTTACTGGAGTCTCATTTCCTTACCTGGAACATGGGGCTGAGTGATGCCCTCCTCTCAGGGCGGCCAGAATGGTGACCAGAGGCCACACTAGGTGCTGGTAAGGGTGAGCTTCCTATTGCCTCTGAGCAGGCTTGGAAAGGAAGAGAAAGATGCCCAAATGTGCTTCAAGAGAGAGAAAGGAGCCTGGCTCCGGCACAGGGAAGCCTGTCCCCGGGAAAGCAGGGTGGTAATGTCCCAGCTGCTGGCATAGCTGAAGGCTGATTCTACACGTGGGCCCCAGGGCTGGGCGGCCCTCCCTTGCCTCCCTCCTTCCTGCCACAGATGTTTCCCGTAGGCCTGGCCCGTCCCAGGCACTGTGCTAGGTGTTGGGGACAAAGTAGTGAAGGAAGCAGAAAGATACTTGCCCCCTTGGGGGTTTGTAGGGGCAGGCAGACAAGAAACCAGTCACAAACCATTGAGGATCCACTTACCGCTTGTGGCCAGTGCCTGAAGATGTGAGTGTGATGCTCTGATGGAGCATAACCGGGGATCCTGCCCTGGATGAGGAGGTCCCGAAGGGCTCCCTGAGGACCTGATGGTCAAATGGAGCCCTAAAGAGAGAGAGGGAGCCCCAAGCCCGAGGGAGGGTATCTTCATTCCCAGGCAGAGCTCGGCGAAGGGCCCAAGGGAGGGGGAGGAATGTGTCCTCTTTCCAGATGGAGGGACACACTGGTTAAGGAGCCAGCCCTCTGCCTGGTGTGACGTCCAGCTCTGCCACTTATTATTTAACCTCAGTCTCCTCATCTGCAAAAGGGGATAATCACAGAGCCAACTTCCTAGGAATGTTCCAAAGCTGAGATGCGTGAAGTCATGATGTGTTTACAAGCGCAGTGCCTGGTACCTACGCGTGTTTGCTCTAGTGAGTACAGCTCCTGTGTAGGGCTTCGCTGTGACGGTGGTTTGAGCATCTGAAAGGAGGCCTGGGCGGCACATGAGAAGGAGGACGAGAGATCGGTGGGGGCCCCAGCACTCAAGGGCTTGAAGGCCACAGGGAGGAATTTGGATTCATTCAACAAATACGGATTTTGGTCCAAAAATACTCCCTATTTGCAATGCTGCTTCTTCTAAAGCTGGTGTGCACTTTCAGAAGAGCCAAGGGGTGGGTGGAGCCTGGAGGGGCTGGCTTTGCTGGCCCCTCCGAGGTCTTAGGCCTCCGGGACAGGCACTGACTCCCAACTGTCCTTGGCAGGGCCACGGTGCACCGTCTCCTGCTCCCCTGGTGGGATGGGGCTCCAGAGCCAGTTGGGGGCGGAGGCTATGGCGATGCTCGTCTCCTGCAGGAATCACACGTGGTGCGTGGGGCACCGTGTGACCTGTCCAGAGGCTCAGGAATCTCTCAAATTATGTCATGCCAGCAGCTGTGTCCACCCACCCAGTCTGGGTACAGGTCTGTGACTCCTGCCCCCACACCTGCGCTTGTGGTGGTGCCAGCATTGCTCAACTGTCCCCTCAGAACTTGGATGGCCATCAGGACCTCAGGATTCCACGGCCAGACTCTCCATAACCCCTCACGCACACGCACACACACACACACACCTTTGTCTCTGTTTGTCCCCATCTTGGAAATGGCACCTCCATTCATTCATTCGGGTGCTCAGGCCCAAACCTAGGTGTCATCTGTGAATCCTTCTTTTCCATCAGCCTCCACCTGCAGTCCAAGGACAATTTGCACAGGCGCTAACCTTGAGCATAAACCCAGCATCTGGCCACCTCTCATCACCTCCCCTCTAGCCACCTTGGGCCAAGCCGCCATCAGCTGGGACTGCGTTATCGCAGTAGCCTCCCCATCCTCTCCCCGATGCAGTGAAGCTCCAGACCCTCTCTACTCAAACCCACTGGGGCTTCCCCTCCCTGCATCCCGCCTGGCCCTGGCGGCCCCCGACTCATCTGCTGTCCTCCTCCCCTGTAGCCTCTGGCTTTGGTCACTCGGAATGCCCTGCTGCTCTCTGAGCCTTGCTCTCCCCACTTCGGTGCCATTGCACTGGTCTTCTCCCCAGCTGTCGTGCTCTCTCCTGAGCCTTCACGTGTCTGTTTCTCTGACGTTGCACTCAGGTATCTACCAAGCATCACACTCCATTCCCGTTTTAAATAGCACTTACTGCCGCCTGCCTCTGCATGAGGGATGCCTGGGCTATGGTGTGCCTCTCCACTGGAACTGTGCTCCATGAGGCCGGGGATCTTGCTGCCTTATTCCTGCTGAGTGGTCACTAGGGTCGAGACCAGTGCCAGGTGTTCATGGGCCAGTCATTGAATAAATGCACAGTTGAGGGTGACCTGTGAAAAGGGAGGCTCCTCAAACCCGGCCGGCAGAGGGCCCTCCCGGCCCTGTCCCTGGAGTGGTTTATGCAGGGCTGGCTGCCAGGCTCGGGGCCAGGCAGTTGTTCCTAAGTCCCATTTCACACATCGGACCTGTGCTGAGTGCTTTCCAAACTGAGGCCATCAGGGCTTCTCAAACCTTACCTAGTTCACGGTGCCCTGAGGGTCCCTTGAACCTCAGGTTAATGTTTCGTGACTCTCCTGGGCCATAAAGAAGACCTACCAGTTCTGTTCATTAAATGGTTAGGTCCAAGTAAGTCAGTGAGTGTTTATGTCCCAACAACTTAGTAGCCATGTGAAAAATATCACTTATAAATTGAAAGAAAAGTAATATTTTTCTTTTATTCTTAAATAGCTACCATTACTTTCTAATGGGATGTACACCAATGGGCTCTGCACGGCTTCTCTAAACTTGGAATCACGTTGGATGCCACCACCCCTCATTTTATGTTCCGTGTGGATTTGTGTGGTACTTGCAAAATCCAGCTTCACGAACGTATGACATCCTTGAAGGGAGTGCAGTGAGATCTCCTGTTGAAGCTGTGAGCTGCCTCGTCCAGCAGCTTCACGGTGTCCGACAGATGTGGCTGGCTTCCCCTTGCCTTTGAAAATTTAAAATATCCCTGCAGGGCCCTTGTGAGTTCTTAGGGGTGCTTTGACACATAGTTTGGGGTGTGTGGCATTACTTCACTGGATCCTCATAATGATCCTGTGAGGTGGGGATCATTTCATTTTACAGAAGGAAAAGCCCGGGCTCAGAGAAGTCAAGATATTGGTCAAAGGCCACACAGCTGGTTGGTAAGGGAAGCAAGACTGGTCGGTTCTCCCTGATACTCTGGTAATCCCTTGGACTATCAACTGGATCTCTTGAGTTGTGCATCTTTGGGGTCCTGAGCACTTGTCACTTCTCCCTTTAGTGTTTGGAACCAAACAGGATCAATCAGCCCCTTGCCCGCACCCAAGCCTGAGAGACCGAAATGTGGACAGTGATGGCAGCCTGTTGTTTCTCCTTCTTCCAGGGGGCCCACTGTGCTCTTGCTGTGTCCCAGACCCCATGGGGCTCTCCTTCCTCCCCCCCTACGGCTGCCAGACTAACCGCACAGCCAGCGTGGCAGCCCTGCGCATGAAAGCTCGTGAGCACTCGGAGGCCGTCCTGCAGTCGGCCAACCTCCTGCCGTCCACCAGCAGCAGCCCCAGCCCTGCGGCCAAGCCGGCGCCCCCCGACGGCAGCCAGGACAAGACCCCTCCCAGCAAGGAACAGAGCGAGGGTGAGAAGAGTGTATGAGGGTCCCGAGTGCCCAAGCCCGCCGTGCCCTCCCCCTTGCTTCTCCCAGCCTCAGCCCCCATGGAAAACTCTCCAAAGAGCGAGGAAGAAGCCTGCTGCCCGGGGCCTCCTCTCTGACTCAGGAAAGGAAGCGAGACCCACAGCTCCCCCGTCTCTGGAGAGTGCCTCTGGAGTCCCGCCAGCGGGGCTGTTTTGTCCTGGCTTCTTTGGCTACAGGTCCCGATGGTACTCATGGGTACCAGAGTCTGCTCCGTGGTGAGACCCCTGGGGTTTCCATCTTGGCCCAGAAGTCTGGAGGGAAGGAGAGTTATTCACCTCATCACCTTCCTGTCCCTCTCCTGGGCCACCTTGAAGGTCTTGTCAACCCA
Organism: Physeter macrocephalus; assembly: GCF_002837175.3. Classification (NCBI taxonomy): domain Eukaryota; kingdom Metazoa; phylum Chordata; class Mammalia; order Artiodactyla; family Physeteridae; genus Physeter; species Physeter macrocephalus. The sequence goes on along the minus strand of NC_041233.1, from coordinate 37,496,944 downwards.
AAGAACCATGGCATGGGTCATCTTTGAGAGACGCCCAGAGCTAAGTCTCGTGCTATGAAATGGGACTGTCCCCCCTTACATTAAGAACCAGGAAACTGGTGTGATCCCAACCAACTCTCTTCCCTCGGCCAAGACTAGCAGCAATGCCCTCCTTTCTCATGCTGGAGGATGCTGGTTGTGGGCTTGGTTAGGTTAGAAGGTGAGAAGACGTGGAGTAGGGAGGGGCTGGCAGGACACAGCCTGCCCCGGGGGTACATGGTAGCTCTGCCATTGGGCACCTCTGGCCAGGGAGGCCCGGCCGGTCAGACAGGCCGTCAGCTCCAAGACCTGGGGCCGCCATCTTGACACTGCAGGCCCGGATCGAGTGTGGCCCCACAGCGGCAGTGCCCACCTGCAGCCCTTGCCTCTCCGGACTAGATCTCTAGGTTGGTGGTAGTGGACCAACTGGAAAGCAGCGCTTTGCTCCAAGGGATGCTGAGAGCCCTCAGAGGAGGAAGAAACCCCCCAGGAACACCTCTGAAATAAGCATGTGTCTGGATGAACTACCTGTCCACAGGTCCCTGGCACATGGAGGGGGCTCTCTAGTTGTGGTTTTTGGTTTGTTTGTTTGTTTTTATTTTCTTTTAAGTGGAAGAAAAAAAAAGGAAATGAGACAAGAATGGCGTACATGCAGAAATGGAGCATGGGGAAGAGGGCTTCCTCATGGTGTGAAGAGAATTAATTCTAAAGGGCCAAATTTCATAAGAGGTTTCAGTGTGAGTCAAATGTGTCTGTTCTCTCTCGTGTGGATAGTGAACTTGAAGCGATCAAAGGGGAAATGTGCAATAGCGTGATAGTTTGCGGTCTCTGATGGCTTGCTGATGGTGTTTCCATGCAAACTGTTATTGCTTTTATGATTATTTTCCTTTCAGTTATTATAATCAAAGGTTCTACCTTCAGGTCAACCTGCCCCCTTTTTTTACCCTCCCCCCAGAACTCCCTCAAATAATACTCTTAAGTGTATTGTGCCTCGTCTCTGATTACCGCAAAGCATTTGATAAAATACACTGTCTCCGTAAAAAAAAAAAAAAAAAAAATTAAGTCCTTCTTCCTGCTGTATTTTGCTTGTTGAGTACAGAGATGAAACGATTTGCCAAAAAGTGGCAAAGTCGCTTCCGTTTCCCTGTAATTATGAATGTTCTGTTGAACGATGTAAGCTCAAGCCCTTATGTACACTAACTCTTCAATCTAATTGTTTGATTAAACTCGTATTTCCTCCAGAAAGGTACATAAATAAGTGAACTGTTGAGCAAATTAAGAATACTTAACAGCATTGCATCTGAAAAGTAGTTACGCTGATTAAATTTTGTGTCCTTGAGGACTTTCAGGAAATTACTTTTGATCGTCAATAACACAATTAAGTAAACTACACACACATTAGCATGAATAATTGATAAGAAATTATGTATTACCACGAAGCACTGATTTAATAATTCATGATGCGACACTCTAGTGACTGTGCAAAACTGGATAACATCGAAAAGTCTGCCTGATGTTACTGAAAGAAAGGAAAAAAAAAACAAGCACCAAGCCTCTTCAGAGATATGGAGGACTTAGTTTTGTTGTACAAAGGCGAAAAGTCACTGTGCATGATGTAGTTTCTGTTTGTTTAAATACCCGAATAAATTTAGAAGAGTTAAAAAGAAAGATATAAAGAGTTCAGGTTCTCTCTGTTTCTCCTGGCCCCTGGCTGCAGGCCTGGGAGGGGCGTGCTTCTCCACTTTGGCCAGCATGCAAATGGAATCTTTCCGAAACTTCCAGCGGGGTGGGGTGGGGTTGGAGGCCTTGGCTCGGGAACCTTTCAGCAGATGCTGGGACGAGACAGGCCTCTGTGCAGGTCAGAACCTCCCCCAGTGCCGGCGCATGTAGGAGTCAGCCCTTCTGTCCTGGGACAGACTAATGGATGGATGGATGGACACGGCCTCGCTGGATCCCCTGCTTTGCCTTTGCTCACTGTCTGTGGGCTCTGTCTGGGGTTGGGCTGGCCTGTGAAGGGGAGGATATGCCATCCCAGCATCTCCCTCTCCTGGGGCCAGCCTGGCAAGGACAGAGGTCAGCCTGAACCCATTTTATCTGCCCCTGGGCTAGCACACCTGGCCTTTGCATCGTAACTACCTGTCCAAGGGCCCACCCACCCAGCAGGGATTGCCAGTGTTGATGGTGCCAAGAGCTACGGGGCCCCTCCAATGGCTTTTCCAGCAAGCGGGGCACCAAGAAGGGGCCAGCCACTCCACATCATGGACCCTCACTCTCTCTTCTTAATTTTCTGGTTTCACTGGGAAAAGTAGAACTTTGATGAATTCAGAACCTGACTAAAGTGGTTAAAAGCTCATTCTACCTGTTCAAAATCCCAGGGCTTCCCTGGTGGCGCAGTGGTTGAGAATCTGCCTGCTAATGCAGGGGACACGGGTTCGAGCCCTGGTCTGGGAGGATCCCACATGCCGCGGAGCAACTAGGCCCGTGAGCCACAACTACTGAGCCTGTGCATCTGGAGCCTGTGCTCCGCAACAAGAGAGGCCGCAATAGTGAGAGGCCCGTGCACCGCGATGAAGAGTGGCCCCCACTTGCCACAACTAGAGGAAGCCCTCGCACAGAAACGAAGACCCAACACAGCAAAAATAAATTAATTAATTAATAAACTCCTACCAAAAAAAAAAAATCCCAGCTCTCACTGGCTGTGTGACTCCGGGCAAGTCACTTAACCTCTCTGTGCTTTGGTTCTCTCCTGTAAAGTGGTACCAGCCTCGTACGGTAGGGTACAATAATGGTACCAGCCTTGTAGGGTTCTTTGAAGGTTACATGAATCGATCCCTAAGTGCTGCCTGGCACAGAGGAAATGCAGTATAAATGCTAGTTCTTCTTCCACCAAGCCTCACACATATCAAGGGCTTGAAGACCTTTTTCGGGTAAAAACCTCATATTCTCAAGAAGGAAACAGGGTGATTTGGCTCTCAGAGCCTGAGGACGTGCCTTCTCCTGGAAGTCATGCCCCCTTCCACAGCCCACATAATTTTCTTAGTAAGTGGGTGTGGCAACCCCCAAATCCTCTGCAGGCTCATCCATGGCTGAGAGTCTGGCATCTTGCCAGATGGGTCTTGGGACCCGAGAGCTTGGATGGGAACCTGCGGTGCTGGGAGGCATGTGTGTGGGATGTCGGGTGAGAGGAAAAGAGAATGTCTTACTTAAGACTCTTTTAGTGGCCAGTAATGGGAACCGCCGGAGTCAGTTTAAGTCAAAAAAGTGACTGAGAGAAGGAAAGGAGATACACCATGGAGCTCAGGATGGCAGGGACTCTGGTCGTGTGTCTCTAGTAGGACAGGCACTAAGGCCCAGGGGCTGTGGGGCCGTCCCTCCTTTCTGCTCCTCTCTGGTTTTGCATTCTGTTTTCCTCCCTGCAGCCTGCTTTATCCCTCACAGAGCGCCTCACTCAGGTTCTCCACCAGGCAGAGGTTCCCTGTAGTTTTGGAACCCCGGCCAGACACCTGGGAGAGTGGATCTGCTTGGCCCAGCTTGGCCTGGCTCTCCATCTCTGGTCTTATCAGCTGTGGCCAATTGTGGCGGCCCTGGTCCTGCCCTGGGGCATGCCATCTGGGCGGACACTGGAAGAATGCTCGCTTCTGGGAGAGCACACCAGAGGCAGAGCAGGGCACAGATGTGAAAAAACCAACCCGTTTAGGCACATCAAACCCAAGGAGGATGTTCATTTTCTTTAGAGACAAGGGCTATAAGGGACTTACAATGTTCATTAAAAAAAAAAAATGATAGCTCCATTTCTGGGCTCCACTCTTGGACACAGCCAGGCTTCAGAGAATCCAGCATTTGGTGTTTTCTCTCCAGGACTTGGCTAAACACCTTGGCAGTGAGCTTGTGTACAAACATAAATCATGGGGGTGTGCCTGGACTCTGCACCCAAGAAGCTCATGGATCCTGGGGCTGTGCCACACCCCAGGGATCCCCTTGAGCCATCCTCGGCGCCTGTCCTTGTCTAGAAACCCCTCCCAGTGACAATAAAGCTCGATTCAGAATTTGGACCCCCAGGGCCCCAGCACCGCCAACTGCTTTCCGAGGTGGGAAGTGAGCTAAGTGCTGGAGAGTTAGGCTCCAGGGGTCTGCCATCTTTGAGTGGAGAGCAGCATCCTTTCCCCCAGCATGAGCTGTTCTCCTGGCCAAGCCAGGCCCATATGCTCCCTCAGTCCCGCGGCAGGAGGCAGGGTGATCGGTTTGGATAAACCAAGATCTATCCCCTAATCCACCAGGAGGGACATTTTAGAGAAAAGGGCTGCCCCCTCCCTGTATGTGTACTTTTCAGTCACCTGTCTCTGAGTCACTTTGAGGCAAAGCAGGGTATCTTAGTGAAGAGCAGCATCATCTGGGTACCCTAGGAACATCTTGGGTGTTCTCCTTGTGCTTTCTCGGACAGGTCACTGGAGGCTGGGCTTTAGGGTTGAGGCTTCCCTTGCTGCTGCTGTCTGTCTTCTGCTCTCTGGCTTCTGAGCTGGGAGGACTGACGCTGCTGTGCAAAACTGCTTGTTTTCTGAGCCTGGCTCTGTGCAGGAGATGGGCCATTGCTCTTTAGTGCTCTTCGTTAGGACATGGGCACCTCCCCATCCCACCAGCCCCTGGTTCCCTTGACTCTACTGGATGCATCCTGGCTGCGATGCAGGGCCAGGACCCGGGCGCATCGTCAGACAGTGCTGGGGCTGCGGCTGTGGAACCCTGGCCTGGATCAGTTGGGTGCCCTAGATGTCACAGCAACCTCTATGCTGAGATGCCTGTGCTGCTTGTGGGAAGAGGAGGTTTGCCAGCTGTTGAATGGCTGTGAAGCCCTGCCTGGGGCCCATGGGTGGTAGAGGCACTCATCTAGCTTGAGTAAAGGGTCCAGAGAGCATGGCGGTGTAGGATGAAATGACACAAGCTGGGGCCTCCAGGTCAAGGGCTGCCCAGGCTCTGCCAATGGGCGTTGCTGCTAGGGGGCAAGGCTGCAGACTCTGGTGCCTGATGCCTCTACTTGGCAGACAGGAGCAGCCCTTACCCTACCCCTGGCCCTGGAGACCCTGCTTTGAGGCTGTTTGAGTTCCCAACACAAGGTAACATCCCAACAGGGTGATGGCAGCATGGGGTGCGCGAAACACCACAGACCTGGGAGTCAGAGGCCTGAGGTCAACCCCTTCTATTGGCTGGGTGACCTCGGGCAAGCTGTTTAACCTTCCTGTGCCTCATTTCTTAACTGTACAGTGGAAGTAATTATCCTAATTTTGACTTCATAGGGTTCTTGCGAGGATCAAGGGAGATTATGCATGTGAAGGCAGTTTGTGAACAACTCTCAGGATAACAAGGTCATTGGTAGCACACTGCAACCACGCTGTCTGAAGCCGCTTCCTGCTGCAGCAACGTGGGCCAGGCAAAATGCAGCCTAAGGGCAGAAGGGAGGCGGGTGGCCGGGAAGTGAATTGTGTGGACCCTCCCCAGGGCTTTGCAAGCCTCGAGGCCCCTCCCCCTCCAAAGGTCTGGATGGGGCAGGGAGAGGGGCTAAGTGATTGTGTAATGGCCACATCTGTCAGCGCTGGCCAAATGGTTTTTCCAGGAGTCAGCGAGAGCTAATGGCCCTGCAGCCGGGAGAGAGCTTCTCCTAAGTAGAGCACTTTATCTACCCCGGAACATAAGAGCAGCGTGGCCCCAGGCCACCGGGACACAAAGAACAGCTGCTCTGCCTGCAACCTTGAATTAGCACCCTGTCCCCATTGGCTTGCCTCGCACCTGCTGCCAGAGGCCAGTCTGCAGGTGGCAGCTGAGGTAGCCAGTAAGGGGGCACAGGAGGCTAGCTGGGGGTGTCACCAGATCTGGCCTTGAATCCAGGACCCTGTACCACCCGCTGCCAGTGGGACCTTGGCAAGTCCCTTGTCGTCTCCAAGCCTCAGTGTCCACATCTGTACAATGGAGGCAGTGAGGCTTAGCTGTTGGGGCACTGTGCCCAGCACACGAGGGTGACTGCTGCCCAGGAGGGCCGTGAGCTCTCCCAGGTGATGACAATGACAAAGAGGGAGGAACAACCCTATGGGCCGAGGGAGAAGCCCCTGTAGGCGGAGGGGACCCAAGAGTGCGGTGGAATGGTGCACCCAGCGTGCAGGGCAGACAGGCCTTGTTTTCACCTGAGTCTTGTGGGACGACATGAAAGTCCTGTGTACAGAGGTCCAGTTGCAGCTTATACCTTATAAAGTGGGTTCTGTCTCTGGAGAGCTACAAAATATCACCAGTTCTCCAAATATTGGATACATATTTTTTAAAAAGTCTTTTTATTTTGGAATACTTTTAGACTCCCATGCAAGTTGCAAAAATAGTACAAAGTTTCCTTGTCCCTGTCCCTGTTTCCTCCAAAGATAATGTTGACATAAACCCAGTACAATGATCAAAACCAGGAAATTGACATTGGGACAATACTATTAACTAAACTACAGACCTGATTTGGGTTTTGCCAGTTTTTACATGTGTTGATTTTTTAATGTAAGAGGATAGAGACATTTTATCACATGTATGCTTTCGTGTAACCATCTCCCACAATCAGGATACAGAACTCACCATCACCTCGAAGAGACTCTCCCCCAACCCTAAGCCTGGCAACCACTGGTCTGTTCGCCATCCTTTCAAGGATGTTATATACCTGGGATCAGAGTGACTACATGCTTTTTAAACATCAAGTGTTCAACATGATGTGCTAGTCATCATGATTCAAAACATTAACTACGGAGAGTAAACATTAACTATATACAACATAACTTCTAAGGGGCTCTGTCAGATAGCTATCAGTACATTGACATTTATGAGCCAGAGGAAATTTATTTTTATTTTTTATTGTGGTTAAGTACCCACAACATAAAATTTATCACCTTAACCATTTTAAGTGTACAGTTCAGTAGTGTTAAGTATATTCACATATTCTTAACATATACTGTGCAAACAGTCTGCAGAAGTTTTTCATTTTGCAAGACTGAGACTCTACCCATTCAGCAGCCCCCCATTTCCCTCTCCACCCAGCCCCTGGCAACCACCATTCTACTTTCTGTTTCTATGAGTTTGACTACTCTAAGTATCTCATATAAGTGGAATCATGCAGTAGTTATCCTTTTGTAATTGGCTTGTTTTAATTAGCATAATTTCTTCAAAGTTCATCCACGTTATAGTGTCAGTTCTTTCCTTTTTAAGGCTGAATATTATTCCATTGTATGTATACACATACCATATCTTGTTTATCCATTCATCCATCAATGGTCACTTGGGTTGCTTCCACTTTTTGGCTACTGTGAATATTGCTGCTATGAACATGGGTGTGAAAATGTCTCTTCGAGACCCTGCTTTCGGTTCTTTTGAGTACATACGCAGAAGTGGGATGGTTGTATCATATGGTAGTTTTAACTTTTTGAAGAGCCACCATATCGTTTCCCACAGTGGCTACACCATATTACATTCCCACCAACAATGCACAGGGGTTCCAATTTCTCCACATCCTCACCAGCATTTGTTGTTTTGTTTAATTGATAGTGGCCATCCTAACGGGTGTGAGGTGGTATCTCACTGTGGTTTTGATTTACATTTCCCTAATGATTAGTGATGTTGAATATCTTTTCATGTGTCTGTTGAACATCTTTTAATGTGAAAAAGCCTTGCTGATGGGGGTTCTGGAAAGGACTGAGTAGGAGAATGTAAAGTTGACTTCGATGATGTTTTATTCACTTTTTGGAATAACTTGTCAAGAGGAGATGAAATGCCAGCCTGTTTGTCTTGGCCAAGAAATCTGTGGCAAGGTATAAGCATAACATATGAATTTTCTCTGCATTTGGATCATTGTATTACACCCTACAATCACACAGTAAGAAGAAAACAGAAATGGGGTAAATTATATCTTCTCCCCATTTCCAACCTTCCCTCCTCTGGTTTCTCTGTGTAGAGATGCCCTCTAATATTTGGTTCTTCATATCTGTCCAGAGATATTAATTTGTATATATCTCTCTTGTCATATAAATAGTAGCATATCATACACACTGTTTGGTCTTTGCTTTTTTCTCTTACATACGTATTTTGGGGAGCGTTCCATATTAGTGTGCGTGGTTCTGCTTCTGGAATGTTCTTCTGAAGCTAATTCTCAATCCACATGCCTGCATTTCCTCCACCGGTGCACTTAGCCTCTAGAAGCTTCCCTCCATGTTTTCTCCCAGCATTTGGCCAATGCGCTTCAACTGGCTTATTCCTTACACAGAGGAACACCCAGCACCCAGACTGGTCCAATGAACATCAGTGTGAAAACAGAGTGTTGGTGGTGGCAGTGTGCCTAATGATTATGATCATTTCCTGCTTTAATTCCACGTAGCGACTGACATCCTCCATTACACTTTTTTTTTAAAAAAAAGATAATAAAAACCAATAGTCCATATGACACAAACACTGCTGTATGGATAAATATGTGGATACTAAATTCTCGACTATTTAGCTTAAAATGTCCATTCATCAGCTGATGTTCCAAAGTCTTACCTTGGGCACAAGAAATTTGATTTAGAGGCTGCAGTGTAATGGATAGAAATTCTGCCTGTGGGAAAGTTGAAGTCTTCATGGCAAGAGTCAATGTAGTCCCAAGTGAGAAGAGTAAAGCTGGGGAGGACTGGGGTGGAGGGAGAGGAGTGGGGAACACAGGCTGAGAGCAGGCAGGAGGACCCTTGTGAGCCAGGGTGAGCTCTACCCCAAAGGTGGTGCAGGGCAGTATTGGAATATCACAGGCTGTTGGGTTGACTTTGTCTTTTACTGTAAAAGTAATGATCATTAACGGATACCGTCTATGTGCCAGGCATTCTATAAGATACTTCTCACATATTATTTCTTTTTTAATAAATTTGTTTATTTTATTTTTGGCTGCGTTGGGTCTTCATTGTTGTGTGCAGGCTTCCTCTAGTTGTGGCGAGAGGGGGCTACTCTCCGTTGCGGTGTGCGGGCTTCTCATTGCGGTGGCTTCTCTTGCTGCGGAGCACGGGCTCTAGGCACGTGGGCGTTAGTAGTTGTGGCTCGCGGGCCCTAGAGCGCAGGCTCAGTAGTTGTGGCGCACGGGCTTAGTTGCTCTGAGGCATGTGGGATCTTCCCGGACCAGGGCTCGAACCCATGTCCCCTGCATTCTTAACCACTTCCCTGGTGGCAGGTGGATTCTTAACCACTACGCCCCCAGGGAAGTCCCTCACATATTATTTCTGATGCTCACATAAATTTACTATTGTTTTTCTCACTTTCCGTCTGAAAAAAGTGAGGCTCAGAGGGTTTAAGTGACTTATCCAGAGTGGGAGAAACAGAGAGCATGACTTCCCCTGCATCATGTGACAGCCTCACCAGTCTCAGGGAGCTGACGTCAGTTAGAGCTCAATGCCAAGGTTGAGGGATGGTGGGAGACTTTATTGGGGTGGGGGAGGCCGGGGTCCCCTTTCCTTTCATTATCTACTGAGCTCAATGTCTATTTTATTAATAATACATGCCTGGTGGTGATGTCTGTGAACGAATGTTTGTCTCCCAAGTCTAATTGTTCTGTCGGGCAGCCCTCCTGTAGATTTATCATTCTGTCTCTCTTCTTTATGTAGTAGCTTTATGGCTAGTGATTAGTAATGGCATCAGTTGGAGTCACTCTTTATGGGGAAGATTCCTCTCGTTTACTGGTGGGATGAACTTGCAATGAGGGGGTTGGTGTGTGCAGGAGCCTATCCCCCGCTTGGCTCCCCTCACCCAGCGGCCCAGGTCCCCTGGTGCCCCTACCGCCTTGGGCTGCCTCCCCTCCTGGGTGGGCCCCAGACACCCCTGCAGACTCAGCTCTGCCTCATCGTCATCCAGAGGGCCCAGGGAAGGGAGTGTGTGAACTCTTCATGCTTTATTCTCTCCCTACCCCCACTTAGGGAAACTTAGAATCCTGCCACCCTCTGAGCATCCCTCTCTGCCCTTCCCCCAGCACCATCTCCTAACCCCACATTCTTAGGAGACTTCTGAAGCTGGGGAGAGGTGCTATAGCAGACCTGGGGGTGAGGGTCATTCGCTGATGCAGCCTCACACTCTTAAGGTTCCTCACTGCCTGACCCACAATTGCTGCCCGCCCAACCTGGGTCCCAGGAATGGAGCTTTCTAACTTTGAGTGAACCTGACCTACTGTTGCAGTGTCCCTTAATGACAGCTCTGCCTCTGGGCATTGCCTGAAGCCTACAGAACCCAAGGCTAGGGCCCAAGCTGTGGGGCTCTCACCCCCAGTATAACTCGCCTAGGTGCAGTGTATCTTTCCGGATGTACCTGGTCCCTGCCTGGCTGCTGCGAGCTAAATGGGCCATCAGTTGAGCCCCTCCTGTTCTCATGAAGGTCTGTGGAGAGCTGCAGGGATGAGGCAGGTTGGCGGCGAGGGGTGTGTGGGGAGGAGTACGTCGCTGTGGGTGGATGGAATTACTTCTGCTTGTGAGGGGAGCTGAAGAGCCAGGCAAGGGTGCTCCGGCTGGCTTCTGAGCTTGTTTCAAGAGACCCTTTCAGGACCCCTCCCCACCCCTCCCACACCCGCGCAAGCTGGACAGCACGGCTGGGCTCTCCCTTGAGGATCCAAGGCGTCGGCGAAGCAGCTCTTTGTAGCGGGCTTCGCGGTGCACAGACCTGGGGTTTGGAACCCAGCTACACTCCGTATGTGCCCTGAGATGTTTGGCCCTGGATTTTTCTTCAGCACAATGGAGATAATAATAGCCTACCTGAAAGGGGCTCACCAGGCTTCTAAAAAGTGAGCCCAGCCCTTCGAAATAAGGAGGGCTGGCTGGCCGGATCTTGGCACCTGCGAGGTTTCCCTTGTTGCTTGACCAGCTGCTTCCTCCACTCTGGGCCTGAGGGATGCTTCTCCTTTAACCCAAGCAGAGATACTCCCATCTTCCTCTGTTCTCTCTAGCACAATGGAGCACAGAGGAGACCAGCTGGAAGGTTCCATTGTTTTGGTGATCTCTTGCTGAGTGACAAATTACCCTAAAATTAGTGGCTTAAGACCCTGATGCTTTATTACATCTCATGGGTTCAGTGGGTCAGGAAGTTGAGGACAGCTTGGCTGGTGGCTCTGGCTCTGGATTTTTCACGTGGTTGCCCCGGGACAGGGGCTGGGGCCGGAAGGACCTAACTCTTTCCCCGTGATTGACGTCAGGCAAACCCCTTGGCTTAGGAAGACCTTCTCTCACCACAGGCGTTCCGAATGACTGCGTGGCCTCCACCAGCCGACTGGGGGCCGGGTGCCAGCAGGCACACAGTTTCATCCTGGGGCCCTACAGAGGGTACTGAACCTCCTCTCTGGCCGGTCCATGGGCAGGGGCAGTGACAAGAAGCTCTTATTCCTCTGTCCTTCTGACAGTTCCCCCACAGAAGTCCTAGCCTTCCTTTTTCCACCTGGCTCCGACCGTGACCTTCCCACCTTGCCCAGGCCTGGCTGGCTGCCGGTCCTGCTGGCCTGTTAAGCTGTCCTGGTCTCTTCTTGGGTTGCAAGGGGCCTAGGACCTTGCTCTGTGGTTGGAGGTCTACCTCCTGATGCTAAGCCACACTCATGTCTGTTACTTCCTGTGTGCATTTGGGAGCCTTATCATTTCCCTCAGCCCTGTCTCTCCTGGCGTGAAGGCTTGGGACAGGCTCTGAGAGCTCTCTCCTCTCCAGTCATCCTAACTGGGTCCATGGGGCCAGGCCAGGGATCCAAGCATCCATGACTTTCCACCCTCCCTCCCTTCCTTCCTTCCTTCTCTTTTCAACACATATTCACTGAGCACCTATTATGTTCTAGGTGCTTTGAATACAGCAGAGATTAAAATAGACAGAGATCACTGCCCTGTGGCTTATATTTTCATAGGGAAAGAGACAATAAATATTAGACATGATTTAATCCTAAATTACACGGTGTGTTAGCAGGTGACAAAACTGTGGAAAAGGTAACAAAGAAGAATAGAGGAGGGGGCTGGCATGGGGCGGGAGGTAGGCACATTTCAGCATTAAGTGGGGTAATCAGAGTAGGCTTGGGCCAGAAGTTGCAATAGGAGAGAAACCTTGAAGGAGGGGCATGAAGGAGCCAAGTGGATGTCTGGTGAAGAACATTCTCAGCAAAAGAAACAGCCAGTGCAGCCAGTGCAAATGCCCTGAGGTCGCAGCATCAGAGGAAGAGCAGGAGGCCAGTGTGCCAGGTAGGATGTAGGAGTAACTGGAGACAAAGCCAGAGAGTGACAGTGAGGTCTGGGAGCCCTTGTGGATGGGAGAGGGGGCTGGGTAGGAGCCTGAATCCCTCTGGTCCTCAGCTTTTCTCACACCAGGTGCCTCAAAGTCCACGGCCTGTTCTGGGAGCCTGGGCAGAGCATCAGCCTCCATCCCTCAGTGAGCACTTCTCACAGAGAGAGTGGGGAGGTTCGCCCCATGGCTCATGCTCCAGCCCTGGACACTGTCGCTGAAGCAGGGCTCTCTGGCCGGGCCACCAGTTGGGCACAATCTCTGGTCCTGCCTCAGGAGCAAGGCCACCCCTGCCAGGCTTGCTTCTAGGATTCTGGTCTTGGACTTGGCACAAGGAAGGAGGGAGCAAACTTTTTCCAATGAAGCTGCATTCGCTTTGTCAACCAAATCCAATTCCGCTTCAGTCCCTCAGTCTACGAATTACCCTTTATTAAACGTGGGCCTGAACTGCAGCTGCAGCAGAATCAGGAGTTGTCTCCCAGGTGCCTCGAGGCCCAGCATTCCTGGAGGTTTTCCTCTCGCAACTTTTTCAGGCCTGCTTGGGGAGAGGAAGCCCGCGAACAGTGACATTCTCAGCGCTCAGGAATGGGAGCTGTGGGTGGGGTGAGCAGGACCTCTCAGCCAGCCTCAAGCTGTCTGTTGCCAAGCTCTCTGAGCCTGCGGCGGGACCACCCCCAATGGGCTAAGTGCTTTCTGCATACAAAAGCACCTAATCTTCATTACCATCATAGGAGGCTGGAATTAGAATGATCTCCATTTTACAGATGAAGATACTGAAGCTCAGAGAGGCCTGTTCAATCACTAAATGGGAAACGGCACCCCCATGGCCACAAAATAAAAATGAGAGATGATCACCCATGATCTCTAAAGCTTGTTTCGCAGTACACCTAAGAAGCCACAGATGAGGAAGCAGCTTGCTAACGACTTTCCTCCAGCCCACCCGTGCAGAAGCATTGAGGAACTAGGACAACCCATCAGTGGACTTTGGACGTCACAGGCCACAAATCCATGGCACGGAACACATAGAACTTCCCGAACGTGCACATGCGGCCCTTGAAGAGAAGGGAAAGACAGTTACGCCTGCGCAGAGGACTCTTGAAACTTCCCTTTACCCCTCCACCAAGCATTTCTTAGCTTGGACACCCTCCTATTCCCTACTTCCTCAATATGTACCCCACTCAAAAAGCTGATCGGAGACACAGAGCTGAGCTTCGCCTCCTGTCTCCTTGCTTGGCCTCCCTGCAACAAAGCCTTTTCTCTCTGCAAAAGACTGTTGCTTCAGTGTTTGGTCTTTCTGTTGTACAGCGGGCCACGAGCCCACTTGTTCAGTTACACGTGGACCAGTGGGCATGTGAATCCAGGCAGCCTGATTCTGGGCCTGGGCCTTAGCTCCGGACGGGTGAGGGCCTCTTCTCAGCAATGCCTGTGAGGTGCCTCTGTGGGGTTGGGGACAGGAGGTGGTTTACTCCTCTGGCATGCCTGGGTGGCAGGTCTTTAGGGCTCCCTTTCCTGGGGAGGGGGTGGAAGCAGGTGGCCTCTACCTTCTCTCAGATCCCTTGACTGAGGAAGGCAAGATAAATACAGCCCCACATGACATCTTGACTCGATCTCATGAGGGACATTAAGCCATCCCCACAGTCCTGACCCACGATATCATGAGAAAATAAAGGTTTGTTGTTCTAAGTCATTAAGTTTTTTGTTTTTTTTTTTTTGCATTATGCGGGCCTCTCACTGTTGTGGCCTCTCCCGTTGCGGAGCACAGGCTCCGGACGTGCAGGCTCAGCGGCCATGGCTCACGGGCCCAGCCGCTCCGCGGCATGTGGGATCTTCCCAGACCGGGGCACGAGCCCGTGTCCCCTGCATCGGCAGGCGGACTCTCAACCACTGCGCCACCAGGGAAGCCCAAAGCTATTAAGTTTTGTGTTATTTTGTTACACAGTAATAGATAACTAATACAGTGTTTGTACCAAGTTATATTCTCACAAGTAGTGTATGAGAGTTTCCATTGCTCTGTATCCTTGTTAACACTTGGAATTGTCAGAATTTATAATTTTGCCCTGTTGGGTAGGTAATGCTACCCATTATCCATTTCATTGTGACTTTAATTTGCTCCCTGTACTCTTGAATTCTGTTATTCGATTTAGGATTGTTTAGGATTTAGGATCGTTATGTCTTCTTGATTAATTGGCTCCTTCATCATAATGAAATGTCTCTATTTATTCCTTGTTCTAATTTGATTGACATCAGTTACTATTTTCTAAAAAAAATTTTTTTTTATTCTTCTATGACTTGATTTTAGTCCTGAGAACATTTAGCCAGTAAGAGTCATCTGTGTTTCTATGTGCAAAGTTTATTCATGCTTCTTGCCATATGATATTCAATTGTAGGAATAGTCCATATTTTATATTCCAATTACTCTACTGATTTATAATTTATTTTGTTTTACCTTAATTTTTGCAATTATGATCAACTTCTGAAAACTTCTTTTGTACTAAGAGAATACAGTGTTTTCCAATGTCCTTGGAGGGACACATCCAATGTTTCCAATGTCCTTGGAAGGACACATCTCTTCTGGTTTGCTGGAGTCCCTGCTCAAGCAGCAGAGAGAAGGGAGTTGCACTGAGAGTTATTTTAGACGAGGGCCATCAACATGAGCTCAGATTTACTTAGAAAAACCCTTTCTCTTAGCATCTGCTGCCAACAGCCTGGAGGATTCAGATTAGATTCAAGCATGTGGTAGACGTTTTTGGAGGGGATTGCATATGGCTTCTTCCTTCCTCCCTCCTGGCTTCTGGTGGCTTCTTCCCTGCCCCCTCTCCCCCTTGCCATGCAGAGTATAAGAGGGAAAGGTCTCCCCTGGGGCTGGACATGTTATCAGAAAAGATAACATGTCAGTGTTCCTTTAACAAATGTGCTTAGCTGGGGTCAACTAGTTTTAAGTTTTTGAAGCCTCACGAACATACTCAGAGGAAACTGTTGGAACTTTTGGCAACATGAAAATCTTAGTGGCTGATCTGACTTCCCAACAACCTTCAGAGTCACCCTGTTTCAAAAACTCATAGAGAAATTAATTGAGATGTGAAGATGTCCAACAGTGTCTCCTCTAGAATTTTCTAAAGCTCTTCCATGCTTGATAATATTCAAATCCTACTTAGAGAGTTAAACCTGGATGTGTGGACACCTTAGGTGGTGATGTTATTTACCTTTTAGAGCCATTTTTTTTTCTTGTAATAATATTTATTTCTCCATCTATGGAACTGTAGACACTTTGAGGGGAGATGAGAAGAGAGATAACCGGCTTAATTTATCCTCCTTGTCCTAAAGGAGAGCACCCTCGATTTTTCTTAGGTGACTTAAGGGTTAAAACCCCATCGGTACTAACCTGGCCTTACCACTTGGCAGTCAAACATGATGAAATACTTCAGAAGACTGTGGTCTGATGCTGAGTCCTCCCTGTGTCAGTAAGTAGAATTCAGGTACACTCAGCACTTTCACTTAATACAACTTGTCTAATGTCCTCATCATTTTATCATCACAAGACCAAATAATAATTTGGTTCTAACTTGGGTTTTGGATGTTGTTGTGAGTCCTGGGTTGACCCTTTTGGCCTCCTTCTGTTGGCAGGCCTGGAATTTCTCATCAAAGAACATTAGTTAAGTGTGAATGCTGACTTATGGCTTACATCATGGAACATCTGTTCCTGGGCCTTGGGTGCCTGAGACCCCATTTGTGGGGCTACAGCCCCCACAGCTGCACATCTCACAGGATCAGGGGAGCAGAGTGCCTGTTCTGGTGTGGGACTGGCTTAACTCATCTAGTTAGTATTAACAACTAGTTTGGAAAGTGAGGAAATAAGGTCAAAATGACATGGATTTCTTCTCCCAAAAGATCCTTTTTAGAATTTAGAATAAGAATTCCATGGAATTCAGTGATGTTTACCTATGGCCTACCTTGGGCCTGGCACCATATTAGCTGCTGGGGATGAGTGAGGACAGGCAAGGTCCCTCCCTCCAGAAGTGAGCATTGAGGGGGCGAGAAAGACAAACAGTTAAACAGACAATTACAGCATGGGCTGGGCTGGGAGAAACACAACATGCTGGTGGACTTGGAAAGCGTGGTGCATGGTCAGGAGTTAGGGCATCAGGGGTGTCCTTCTAGAGAAGAGGGGGTCTAAGGTAGAGCACCTTAAGGCACACAGGAGTGGGCAGGAGCAGGCTGGTGGGGAGGGGAGGGTCCAGAGGGTCCAGGGAGAAGGTGAGCATGGAGAGGGTAGGGAGGCTGGGGAAGGAGAGGGCTCCAGTCACCTGTTGCTGTGTAAGTTTGAAACTTAGTGGCTTCAAATGACAGCAGTCACTTTGTTATCTGTCACGGCTTTGTGGGTCAGGAATCTGGGAATGGCTTAATGAGGTGGGTCTGGCTTGGGCAGCCAGAAGCTGGAGCTGGAACAGGAGGGGGCTGTAATTGTCTTTCACTGTTAGATTTTAATTCCCTGGGCACAGAGATCAGATCTTATTATCATGGTATCTTTGGTGCCCAGTGTAGCGCCTGGCACAGCGCAGGGACTCTGAAAATGTTTGTGAAGGGAGGGAGGAAAGAAGAGAAAAAAGAAGGTAGGAGGGAGGAAGCGGGGTGGGGGGGAGGAGGAAGGAAGGAGGCATAAATGACTCCCCCCAACCCCGAACAGAAAGAAACGGAAAGAAACTCATTTGCGAATGAGTTGGTCTTCAGTGACTTTTGTCCCCTGGAGACATTATCTGCTTTTTAGGAATTTAGGTACTTTGCTGTAAGTGATAGAAGCCTTCCCTCTAGCTGACTTGCTGGAGAGCCAGGTGTCCAAGGAATCCTTATTCTAGATTTGTGAGTGGATGCTGCATTCTGCCAGATGCCCTGTTCCTCTTTTACATTCACAGGAGCAAAGAGGACTGGGGAGTTGATCTTGACTTCCAAATATCTATCTTTATGCTTTTAGCTCCTTCAATATCCTTGCTCATACTGCTTCTAAGACAGAAGATGACTGGTCCCCAAACATAAGCTCCTCTTATGTAAAGTATATTTTTCCCTGTGGTTACTGTAACTATGGTTATTTTTTAACTGGGGGGACTCTTTTTTTGTTAGGTCGTTCTTTTCTCGGGCCCTGAGAATTTTGAAATGAGATATTATCTTTCTTATTTGAGTAAGATGAAAACAGGTGAGAGGATGCTTGGTGATTTGGTGGCAGAGCCAAGGTCCCAACTCGCTTCACTGGCATCCCAGTGAGTGACTCGTGCGAACCAGATTTCTCAGACAATGGCCTACCTGAATTCTTGGCTAACTATCCAGCTGACTCAGCAGGTGTAGACAAGCTATGCCAAGGCTGGGGGACTTGTGTAGCATTTTCAGAATGAAATTAAGGTGTGGCTGCACTTTTGGGAAAAACAAACAGGTGTAAAATTCTGAATCCAAATTACGACCCAGAATATCTTCAAAACCCCAGTATTTGCACGAGTCTGGGACATGGTGAGCTGGGTGCCTCCCCATCTTCCAAGCCTGGAAATGGCATGTTGGCCAAAAGGACCAGGGTGATACATTTTGTGTGGTCTCCTGGGACGTGAGCAGTGCAGTCCTGACAGCTGCCTTGACAGCTGCCCCTTCTAAACAAGGATGAAGGCACTCTAGCCCCAGTCTTTCCCACAGCACAAGAATTAAGAGGCTTCAGCGGAAGCCCAGGGTGGAGGCCCACGAGGCCGGTCTGTTTCCTTCCCAGCACGTTGCCTACAGTGGGCATTGCTCACAGACACTCACTGCTCTCAGAGGTGCAGAGGTGGTGACTGCACTCTGTTCCCCTCAGTTGATTCAGATATTTCCCTCCAACTCCTAGAGGGACTTGGGGGAAACATGATTTCCTTTTGAGCGTAGGGCACAAGTACCGGTCATTAAATCGGGACCGTCAGGGCCTGACTCAGGTCCCAGGTCATCCTCGATGGCGGACGTGGGTCCTCCTCATCTCTGCCGCCCCAGCCCTGGTGGAGAGCCTGGCCCGAGAAGGCTTGGACAGGTGTTGAAGGATCAAGCAGGAACACTGGGTCCGTGGTGGGTGTCGCAGCCACCCTGTTCAGAGTGGAGACCCTGGGTGGCTGCCAAATCATGATGGGAGGCCTGGAAGGCACGACACTTTACTCAGCAGCACAGACCCACCACTGCCCACAGAAGAAAGACAGGAGTCCACAGACAGAACCGCATCTGCAAACTTGTTTCACTTTTTACAAGGTGATCAGAAAATAGCCTTCAGAGGAAAGTTTCCTCAGTAAAGAAAACCCATTCTATTCAAACAAAGTTTGAACATTCTATTCAAACCCATTCTATTAAACATTTCTGCAAGATTGCCTTGGTTCAGCCGTCAGCCATTTCCCCCCTAAGGTGAGCTGGAAAGGGCTGCTGGGTCTGAGCGAGGGTGGGGTGGCCACCGTGTGCCACACCTGACCTAGGAGGGGGTGTACTGGGCGGTCTGCTGGCCGGGCAGGGCTCAGCGCGACGCAGTGCTTCTGGGGGCCCTGGGGTTTGCTCACTGTGGGAGCCGACCCTTGAGGAGGAGTGGGTGGAATGCTGGTGGGAACAGCTTGTTAGGGAATCAGGCTGGACCCACCCTGGTGGCAGGGCCAGGGGAGAACAGGGAGCAGGGAGGGGCGGAGAAAAGAAGTGGAGCAGATCCTGGATCCAGGAAGGGGTTCAGAAGGGACTTGTTAGGAGAGCAGAGCAGCACCCTCCCAGGGAGGGCAGCCTTGCGGAGCCCTGCAGGTCGGGTTTTCTGAGGGTCCCCACTTCCTTTGAAACTTTAGGGATCTCAAATGGCTGAGTATGAGTTGATGTGTGTGTGTGTGTGTGTGTGTGTGTGTGTGTGTGTGTGTGTGTGTGATTGTTCTGGGGGAGGGAGAAGTAAGCTCTTCTGGGTTTATCGGGGGGGTGGGTTAGTCTGCTGTGATTCTCAAGAAATGCCTTCCATGGCAAAGTCCTCTAGGTCGTTAGTGCAGACGATATCCAGGCTTGGAGCATCTCCCACCTCCTCCCCTGGGCTCTGGGGGCGCCCCTTCGGGCACTGGCCTGCAGAGTGCTGGGTGGGGTCACTGGGAGGCTCTGAGGCCAGCTGCAGGCCAGCATCTTGGGCGCTCTGGGGCCTGGGGCCAGCTGCCTCGGCGGTGTGAGGCCGCTGCCTTAGGAAGGTGGGGGCAGAGAGCTGAGAGGAGCACCGCAGGGGCACCAAGGCTGTCACGGGCAGGGGCCGGAAGCCCGGGTACAGCACGTAGGGAGCAGCAAGGGCATCCGGCGGGCTTGGCTCGGGGGAACCCCCCTCAGAGGAGGGGATGGAGACCTTGACGTATTTGCCCGTCTCTGGGTCATAGAAGGTCTTGATTTTCATCTGGAGCGGCAGATCGAAGACAAAGTACTCTCCAGATTGGGGGTCTTGGAGGACCTTCTGGGTGGCAGGGTAAGGGGACAGGGGTGTAAGGGACTGGGACCCCCCAGGCCGCCTCGGGATCGGCTCTGAGAAGGCAGACACTGAGTGGCGGCACACGGGAGGGGGTAGGGAACGGACCATGGGGAACCTGGCTGGGGGCCTCTCTCCGGGGGATGGTGGCCTACGCTCTGAGTCCTCAGGGTACAGCTTTTCCTCCCGGCGTTCACCCTGCTTTCCCTGTGGCTGGTCGGTCTTTCTCCTCTTGCTCGCCAGCTTCTTGGCCCGCCGCAGGGCCTTCTCTGTTTTGGGTGGGACTGCTGGTGGCTTGCCAGCCGCCCTCTCCAGCTGAGCAGGAGGCTCTGGCTTCTCCAGGAGGCCAGCTGAGCTGGTGGCCACGTCCAACAACGAGCCTCTCGGAGAAAGTGTCCTGAGGTCTTCTGCTGATGGCTCCAGTTGGGGGTCGGAGCCAGGCTCCCACGTGAGGGCATGTGTCAGGTCCTCCCTGTGGGCCACCCTGCCAGGGCGGGCGCTGGCCCAGGGGCTGCTGCGGGGAGGCTCCCCTGGCAGCAGGCTGGGCTCACTGGGGGCCTGGTAAGCATCATCCCAAATGCTGCTGGTGGCAGGGGAGCATGCACTGTTCTCTTCCAGGGAGCTGGCGTTGGGGGAAGCTGCTAGCTCACCAGGGACCAGTCTTCTCCCCGGGGGCCGTGCTCTGGGTGTAGACAAAAAGTGACTTTGGAAGCCTTGCGCCTGCTCTTCCCAACAGGTTCCAAGCTTCTGTAGGGGTGGCTGGTCTTCTAGGTTGCCTTCTGGCAAAGCAATCGTGGGGATGCACCTTGGAGCTTCCAGCTTCCCCTGGTCTATGGAACTGCTCTTGCCCTTGTTCGCCACGACTTTATGTACGGCCTCTCGGGGTGGCTTCAACCCTTGGCCCTCTCCTGTGAGTGGAGGAAATGGGACATACCTCTTTGGGGCTGCCTGGGAGGTCTCTGGCCTGGCTGCGCTGGGACCGCACCCGTAGTCCTCCATATCCTCACAGGCCGCCCCCTTCAAGTGTGTGCCTTGCACGCTGGCGGGTGTCAGAGTGCTGGGCATTTCCTGGCTCTCGGGGGCACAAAGACCAGCATCCCTGCCCCAGCCTGGCCTTGGCAGTTCCTCTTCTTTGTGGCCATTGCCCAGCAGGGACTCTGAGGACATGGATCTCAGGAGGGGCAGCATGATGGGTTTTATCACGGGGGT
>NC_041233.1:37470189-37475497 GCF_002837175.3 Physeter macrocephalus | reverse complement strand
GTGGGGAGGAGGCAAGATTTCAGGTCACCTGCTGCTGCCACAGTTCAACGTAGGCCCACTTTGATGTTGGGTGATGATAGTACGTGTGTGAGCATGTGTGTGGTTAAGTGAATGTGGTCTGAATTTGTATGTGTGTGTATATGTTTCTCTGTGTTTAAATGTGTGTGTTTATGTATGTTTGAGTGTATGTGTGCCTGAGAGATTATGTGTATGTCGGTATGAGTACACATGTGTTCACATGTGTGTAAGTGTCTATGTGTGTGTGTTTAGGTGCTTGTGTCTATTTGTGTGTACATGTGTTTATATGTGTGTGTGTCTCTGCGCTTTATGTTTGAGTCCCTGACAATACACAAAGCAGGAAAGGTCCTGACAGGGAATGAGATCGTGGTGGGGAGCCTCTCTTGGCATCCTGGCTGGGTCTCTGTCCTTGCCATGGGTCACAGAACAGACCAGTGTCACTGATGAGGTCACAGGATAAAGCCAGGAGCCTAGTGACCATGGATGCCTAGAGGCCACTCTGCCTGGGGCCAGCGGAGGGCTTCAGCACTGCCTGAGCAAACTCTCACCCAACAGCTGGAGCTCTGAGTCCCTGGGCACTGGTGTCATCATGAAGCGTCACTTCACGGACCATAGGGGAGAACAGTCACCAACGGACGGGACCACCCTCAGCCTGGCCAGCCCAGGGTCCATGGAGGAGAGCGTGGAAGTGCACTGGTCAGGTAGGTCGAAAGAAGGGGTATGGCTGATGTGTCCCTGAGAGGGTGGTCCTGGAGGGGAAGGGGAGGGGAGGGCACCAGATTGCCCCTCGGTGCTGTCACCAAAGTGCTGTGTTGACCATAAAAATGGACATGGGTCTGACTGAGGCCACTGTTTTGAGCACATGAGGTGATTTCAGAAGGTATGAAGATGAAATCCTAAAATGTTAGTCATATATTTTAATGTGCTTTGAAAAAAACAGAATTGACATGTCAGTTCTGTGATTTCAGCAGTGATGTAAAAAATTCCTTTATAATAAATGGATTAAAGTTAATCTAGAATATCAATTTGAAGTGACCGTGGGCAACACCTAAGGGTCACACCGGCTCTTGGGACTGAGTGACAGGCACCAGCTCTGGCTCCATCAATCATTTCAATGCTCTGTGCCTCAGTTTCTTAATTTGTCAAAAAGCATAACAATGGAATTTCTTAGGTTTTTTTTTTTTAAATATTAAATGAGTTAAAATGTGGCATGCACTTAGCACTTACATGGTGACGGGATCCAATGAATGTTCAAGGAAAGGGTGAGATGCCCCTTGGGGAAGACGAGACATGTTACAGGGGCAAGGTTGGGCTGAGTGGCCTGGCCAAAGCACTTCCCATGTCTGGCTTTCTAAACTGGCTTTATTGAGCTGTGATTTAAATACACAAACCTCACCGATTTTGTGTACAATTTGAAGAATTCTGACATGTACACATTTGTTTAACCAACACAAAGATCATGATGCAGAATATTTTCATCACCCTCTAAAAGTTCTTAGTGACCCTTTGCAGTCAGTTCCCCTGCTGCCCTTAGCTTCCGGTAACCTCTGTTCTGTTCTCTCTCCCTATAGTTTTGCCTTTTCTAGAATGTCATCTAAATGGAATCAAATACTCTATGACCTTTTTACCCTGAGTTCTTTCATTTAGCAGAACGCATTAGAGATTCATCCATGTTTTGCATGTAAGAGTAGTTTATTCCTTCTTATCGACAAAGAGGATTGCCCTGTGTGGGTAGGTGTCTCACAGTCTGTATTCAGCAGTTGATGGCCTTTTCGGGTTTAGTCAAGGCCTTGGATATTACATTCATACATTATTTGATCCCTGTCATCACATCCATAACTTTAAGATATATCTGTTTATACATTTGATCCTTATCCTCGCCCCAAGAGAAAGGCATTTCATCCCCACTTTATGGGGAAACAGGCACAGGGAGGAGAAAGTACCTGCCCAGGGGCTCCTGGAGCCTTCATCCTTTCAGAGACCTGAGGTGGGTTGTGGCATGGATGCCTCAGCACTGATGAAAATGTCCTTCCACCTCCCAGGGACCTCTAAGAGAAAGGAGCCGTCTCCACAGCCTGGCCTGGCCGTTCCCCACAAGGAGGACATCTGCTTCTCCGGCAAGGGTCGGGGCATGCTGGGCTGGAGCAGCTGGCCATCGTCCCGGTCCTCCTCCGAGAACCAGTCTTGCTCTTCCAGCACGTGTGGCGGCGAGGACACTGCCCGGCAAAGCATGTGCGCCTTCTACACCCATGTGAAGACCGTGCAGGGTGTGGCCGTGGCCTGGGAGACTGACTGTGGCTTTGAGCCGGTCAGTCGGCAGCCCCGCATCCACGAAGCAGAGTTCATCAAGAGGCAGAGGCGGAAAGGCTCCTCCTTTGAGATGGCTTCCAACACCGACCTGCGCTGGGAACTGGAAGCCGGCAAGAACAACACCTGCCCAGAGCCGGACGACACGGAGCTGCTGGTGCCCCTGGAGTGCTGCCTGCAGGAGCTGTGGGCCACCCAGACTGGCTGGTCACCACCAACCACGGGCTGCGGTGTGTGGCCTGCTGCCGGATCTTCCCCACGCTGGAGGTGCTGCTGGAGCACGCCCAGTATGGCATCCAAGAGGGCTTCAGCTGCCAGATCTTTTACGAGGAGTTGCTGGAGAGAAGGTGGGCCCGGGGCCAAGTGCAGGAGCAAGAGCCAGAGGAGGAGGGACAGAGCACTTCGGACAGTAGTGAAAGTCCAGGACCCCATGTCAATTGCTTCCGTCACAGTCAGAGAAGCAATGAGCTGGAGGTGATGTGCCCTGCCCTACGCTCACCTCCAGCGCTGCAGCTGCTCCTTTCCCGGCCATCAGGACCACAGCCACGGGGGCAGGGAGAGAGGATGAGGGCCGGGGAAGGAAGCGTGCCGAGATGGGAGGGCCGTGAGAAGGGACGGGGAACGCACCCTCCAAAGGGCACAGCGTTTCAACTAGAGTCCCTTTCAAAACCCGAATCAAGTGTTTCTGACGGTGGGTGCAAGACCTGAAGCCCGCAAGCGTGTGGCCAAGGCAATTCTTCTTTTTTCTGGTGGGTCTAGCGGGTCGTGACTCGCAGGAGAGCCAACTGCAAATGAAGCATCAGCCCTATTTTTTTCATCGTTAGGAACTCATCATAGGCCCTAGTTCTATGTCTTATTTTAATGGGATTAAACTTGAATAACTCAAAGTTTAAGGCAATGACTAATTGAGTGAATCATGTTATTGGATTGGACCCACCGGAAATTGCCATTTCTGCAGGTTGGTTACACACTGGCACGGACATCCCGAGACAGCAGGTTCCCAGAGGTAGAGATGGGGGGGCTGGATAAGTCCTGCTGACCCATGAGTTCGGATATGTCAACTCTGTTTTAAAATGTTGCTACAAAATTTTTCTTTGCCCTTACAGGGTGCTGCATTCATTCAAGAAAATACATGGATGGCCCACTGTGTGTTAGGCATGCTGATGAGACATGGACCCCAATCGTGCAGTGAGAGGCAGATAGGACAGACAATTGCAAGCCAAGGGGATGAATCACCTAAAGGAGGTTTGGGGAGCCCAGCGGAGGGCCCCCAAACTCATGTTGGTTGTTGAGGAAGGAAAACGTTCCAAAGAGGTTGATGTTCAAAAAGGCTGGCAGGACAGGTAGAATTAGTGAGACCAGGAGTTTTCTTCAGAGTCATTAAAACTAAGAAAGATTGTTTCTAGGAGCGGGTGAGCCATGTTAAAAGTGAGAGTGAGTGGAAGTGAGCTGAGGGTACAATGTTTCCTTTCATTTGGCACATGGAGGTTGCTGATGGCTGTGATGAGAGCGGTGCCAGGGACTGAGGGTGGCAGAGGCCAGGCGGGCATGGGCCAGTAGTGGACACACAAAAAACCGCTGGACACAAACATTAGACAGCTCTGCTGGCAAGCTTGTCTAAAAGGAAAGCAATGATGGCTTAGCTGGACAAAAGGAAACTACAAAAAGGCAAAGATGGGGAGAGAGCAAGTTTATATGTAGTGGGAACGATCCGAACGAGAGAGGGAGGCTGAGAATGCAAGAAAAATGGGGAAAGAAGAGCCAACTAAGAGGAGGCTGGATCCTGACCAGATACGGAGAAACCAGCCCCTGACGAGAGAAACTTCATGTTCTCTGTCGTAGGCAGGTGGGCAGTCAGGTCAAGTAGGGCTTGGGAGCCAAAAGGATGGAACTTGAATTTTTTTCCCCTGAAAACTGCAAGGAGCTCCTGAGGAATTTTAAGCAAATCAGGTTGGCCTTTGTGAAAGATGTCTGTGGTGAGCAGGGTCAAGAATGGATGAGAGAGCATCACTGGTGACAAGGAGTGCAGTTGAAAGCTGTAGGCAGGTGAGTTCAAAGAGATTTAGGAGATGCGAATCACAGGTTTGGGCTAGTGTTTGATGAGGGTGGTGAGAGGAAGTTGTCCACAACAACTTCCAAGGTTGTTTTTTTTTTTTTTTTTTTTTTTTTACCTGAGTGGTTGGTGAATGTGGGTTCCATTTTGGAGCACCAAAGGACAAGATTTGCTGGGATGCCCATGAGCTCACTTTTGAATAAGCTCAGTTTATGATAGAAACCTTTGGAAGGGAGCTAGTTAGAAGGATCTGGGGCTTTGAAGAGTGTTAAACGGGATGGAGATAGATTTGTGGTCATCTATGTATGTGTGGTTACCATGGCCCTTTCCGTGGCCTTGTGTTAGATGCATTCTCTGTACCAGTCCCAGTGCAGCAGAAGCTATGGGATCATTTTGGAATGGATGTCAACCATGGGGTTGATATTGCAGCACCATTTGCAAGATGCAGCAGAGTCACAGACTTTCTCAATTCACTGTGAACAGGGCTGGAGGACCTTCAGGAAGAAAAAAAAGGATAGGACAATGGTCCAAACTTTGTCAAGCTCTTCTGAGAAGAGCTATGTGGTGTTGGAGGGAGCTCAGTAGGCAGGTAGAATCCAAGGACTATCTAAGGGGAGAGGAGGCAGTTGAACCAGAAATAGTGAGCACTGGTGAGGAGGAGTACATCCCTATTTAGAAATCAGTTGCAGAGGGAACAAAATGAGGCATGGCATCTAAGCTCTGGAATTTCAGCCTTTAAAAGACAAGTGTATTTATGTGTTAAACATGGATATTCTTTTTTTTTTTTCTTTTCTTTTGCGGTACGCGGGCGTCTCACTGTTGTGGCCTCTCCCGTGGCAGAGCACAGGCTCCGGACGCGCAGGCCCAGCAGCCATGGCCCATGGGCCCAGCCGCTCCGCGGCATGTGGGATCCTCCCGGACCGGGGCACA
>NC_041233.1:37458903-37469960 GCF_002837175.3 Physeter macrocephalus | reverse complement strand
CAGGCGGACTCTCAACCACTGCGCCACCAGGGAAGCCCAAACATGGATATTCTAAGGGCCAAGCATTGTTCTAAACACTTTATGAATAATAAGTCATGTAATGCTCTCCACAAACCAATGAGGTGGGTCCTAGGATTAGTCCTGTTTTATAGGTGAGTAAGCTAAGACCTTGTCAAGGTCATAGAGCTGATGTACATCAGAATCAGGCTTCACACCCACGCAGCCTGGTACCAGAGCCTACACTCTAACCATCACACGAAGAAGCAAAATTTTAACATAAAGACAGATGCAAGATATTCAGAAAAGCAAACATGTCAACTGCACAGGTTGTATTTTCTTTAGATTAAGTAGTAGCAGCTGGAGACAGGGGGAAAGATGATGGGCATTAAGGACAAATGAAAGATGACAGGAACATTGGGGAAACAAATTTTTAATGTAGAGGATAACTTCAGCTGACATGGATGGAGGAAGGAGGGGATAAAATTGTTCTTCAGATAGTGACTTATTTTTAAAGCATATCTCAAACTCAGCTGAGGTAAGTATTCATTCATGGTTTAAACTCTTCACTTTGTAGAGACCTGGGACCTCCACCAAATAAGACAAGGATCAGGGTGAGTAAGGGCAACCTTTCCAGAGGATCAAGGGACCTCAAACATTTTAGATCTTGAACCACTTTACACCCTTTATTTTCCCAAATTACAGAAAGAGATGGAACTTATTTTATGAAATTTACAGAAATGTGACAACAAAGCCTGACAAAGATGGCACTAAAAGAGTAAACAATATATTGATCTCACTTATAAACACAAAATGATATCTAATCAAATTTATAGAGTGTGAAAAGAACAATTCACCATGACTTGAGTTTGGGTCATCTCATGACTGTAAAGACAGAAATTGTTAAATCTAACAATACTTCATATTGAAAGAAGGATCTTATGATAGTCTTAGTAGATATTAAAAAGAAAAATATTAAAAATAACCCCATACATTTATGGTCAATTGTTTTTTACCTACGGTGCCCAGATAATTCAACGGGGGAAAGAATAATGTTTTCAGCAAATAGGCTGGGACAACTGGATATCTGTATGCAAAAGAATGAAGCTGGCTTTCTACCGCATACCACATATACAAATTAAAATAAAAAAGATCTAAATGTAAGAGTTAAAACTATAAAACTCTTAGAGGAAAACAGAGGTGTAAATCTTCATGATCTTGGATCAGGCAATGATTTCTCTTAGATATGACACCAAAAGCACAAGCAAACAAAAATTATATAAATTGGACTTCGTCAAAATGAAAAACTTTTATGTTCAGAGGATACTATTAAGAAAGTGGAAAACAATCCACAAAATGGGAGAAATAGTTGCACATCACATATCTGATAAAAGTCTGGTATCCAAAATATATAAAGAACTCTTATAACTCAACAATAAAAAACAAGTATCCCAATTTAAAAATGGGCTAAAGATTTGAAAAATATTTCTTCAAAGGAGATATACAAATGACTAATAAGCATATGAAAATATACTCAACATCATTTGTCTTTAGGGAAATGCAAACCAAAACTACATGAGAGGGATTCCCTGGTGGCGCAGTGGTTGAGAGTCCGCCTGCCGATGCAGGGGATATGGGTTCGTGCCCCGGTCTGGGAAGATCCCACATGCTGCGGAGCGGCTAGGCCAGTGGGCCATGGCCGCCGAGCCTGCGCTCTGCAAGGGGAGAGGCCACAACAGTGAGAGGCCCGCGTACCGCAAAAAACAAAACAAAACAAAAAACAACTACATGAGAAACCCACCAGGATGGCTATAATAAAAAAGGACATAATAAGAAGAGTTGGTGAGGATGTGGAGAAATTGGAACCCTCAGACAATGCTGGTAGGAATGTAAAATGGTGCAGCCACTTTAGAAAACATTTTGGCAGTTCCTTAAAAAGTTAAAAATAGAGTTACTATACAGCTCAGCAATTCTGATAATTGAAAACAAATGTACACACAAAAACTTGTACATGAATATTCATAGCAACATTATTTCTAATACAAAAAAGTGAAAACAACCTACATGTCCATCAAGTGATGAATGGATAAACAAAATTATTCAGCCATAAAAAGAATTCAGTACTGATCTATGCTATAATGTGAATGAACCTTGAAAATATTACTCTAAGTGAAAGAAGCCAGACACAAAAGGCTACAAAATGCATTATTCTATTTATATGAAATTTCCAAACAGGCAAATTTATAGAGACAGAAAGCAGATTGATGGTTGCCTGGGATTCAGGGAAAGGAGAGGAGCGAGAAGTGACTGCTAATGGATATGGGGTTTCTTCTTGGGGCGATGAAAGCATTCTGAAATTAGATAGCAGTGGTGATTACACACTTTGTGAATGGCCTATAAACCACTGAATCGCATGCTTTAAAAAGCTGAATTTTATGGTATGCAAATTATATCACAATTAAAAATGTAGTAAATACAACAATAATTCCTATATTATTTTTAGAACTAAGGATAGAAATTTTCTTCAGATGATATACAGTATTTATCTTTTTTTTTTAACATCTTTATTGGCGTATAATTGTTTACAATGGTGTGTTAGTTTCTGCTTTACAACAAAGTGAATCAGTTATTAGAGTATTTATCTTAAACCAAGTAGCAAAAAATCTACAAGTGTTCCCATTGAAATCAGGTAAAATATGTCATCTATTACAATTTTTATTTAACATTGTTCAGGAGGTTACAACCAATTCAATAAAACATGAAACAGAAATGTTACATATAAAGGACAGAAAATTCTGTTCATTTTTTAGAAAAAGACAATATACTTACCTTGGAAACTCAAATGAATTTCCAAAAAAAAGAGGTAATCGAAGGATTGAGACAAAATATATATTGGAAGATTTCCTATGTACTAAATGTGACTGATTAGGAAATAACATGGAAAATATTCCATTCATTAAATACACAGATATTCTTGGAAATATTGCAAGTGCAATGAAATATCAAAGTGATTATCTCCAGTTGATAATTGTTGATAAATTTTGGTTTTCCTGTAACATGCATTATTCTTTGTTTTCCATTTGAGGAAGTATGGCTTTTATAATAAAAAGGCAATAAAACATTTAATCAAACATTACCTGAGGTTAGAAGTGACATTGGGGGCCTTCCGTGTCCACATTTGTGGTCTATAGACCACATTCTGAGAAGCCCAGCTCTTGACATCTTAATCCTTGGCTCTTCTGAATCAAATTAGCTTTGATTTTAAGAGCACTTTATAATGAATGAGGACTCAGCCAACTCAAAAGAGTTAAATTACAAAGCTCTTTTTGTGGTGTATCCTCATTTCTTATAAAGGTTGAAAGCTGTGAGTGAGAGGGAGATCTCATGAGAAAACTGTGATGGGAGCTCAACAGCAAGAAAGGGTAAAAGCTAGTGAAACTGGGAAGAAAACAAGATCATGAAAACGGGGCTTTGCAGGGAGAAGAAGGGGAAGGCACTGCAGCAGGATGAAGGAAATTGGAGAAGGGAGAGAGGAGGGGAAAGAGAGAAATGGCAGATGTTAAGGAGGATACATTGACAGGGGAACGTGACATCACAAAGGCGGTCCAGGTATGAGGCTTCGGTGGGGGAAGATGAGGGTCCATCAAAGATGTCAGAGTCCTGACTGACCTTTCCATGGGAGTCTCTGAGGTGCTCAGCTATGGACGCTGTCATGGGCTGAATTGTGTCCGCCTCCCCCAAATTTAAAGGTTGAAGTCCTAACCCCTAGTACCTCAGAATGTGACCTTATTTGGAGATAAGGTCTTTAAAGAAGTAAGTAAAGTAAAATAAGGTCATTATTAGGCTGGGCTCTAATCCAATATGACTGATGTCTTTATAAGAAGAGGAGATTAGGACACAGACACACACAGAAGAAAGACCACAAAATGAAGACACAGGGAGAAGACAGCCATCTGCAAACCAAGGAGTGAGGCCTCACAAGACACTAACCCTGCAGACGTCTTGATCTTGAACTTGTCCTCCAGAGCTGGGAGATAATACATGTCTGTTGTTTAAGCCCCCCAGTCTGCAGTGTCTTGTTATGGCAGCCCTAACAAATGAATACAGATGCTGAAGGGCAAGAGCCAGAGGCAGGCAGGCAGCAGCCAGGAAGTCTTGAGGAGGTCCCTGTTTCTGGTGGGGAGGCTTCCGGGTCTCAGGCCCTCAGGAGAGCAAGCACACAGTGAGTGCTTAATCAGTATTTTGTCGGTTTATATGCCCAGAATAGCATGACTGAGACCAAGAGGCTGACTTTAAGTAAAGTAAAATAAGGTCATTATTAGGCTGGGCTCTAATCCAATATGACTGATGTCTTTATAAGAAGAGGAGATTAGGACACAGACACACACAGAAGAAAGACCACAAAATGAAGACACAGGGAGAAGACAGCCATCTGCAAACCAAGGAGTGAGGCCTCACAAGACACTAACCCTGCAGACGTCTTGATCTTGAACTTGTCCTCCAGAGCTGGGAGATAATACATGTCTGTTGTTTAAGCCCCCCAGTCTGCAGTGTCTTGTTATGGCAGCCCTAACAAATGAATACAGATGCTGAAGGGCAAGAGCCAGAGGCAGGCAGGCAGCAGCCAGGAAGTCTTGAGGAGGTCCCTGTTTCTGGTGGGGAGGCTTCCGGGTCTCAGGCCCTCAGGAGAGCAAGCACACAGTGAGTGCTTAATCAGTATTTTGTCGGTTTATATGCCCAGAATAGCATGACTGAATTTGGGACCAAGAGGCTGACTTTTGGCAAATACGGAGTGGGGTTACTGGCCCTGAACACTCAGAGTGCTTTGGGCTCCCATCAGAGGGGATCTGGTGTGTGTGTGTGTGTGTGTGTGTGTGTGGTGGCATGTAGGTTGATTAAGAGAGTACAGTATGTTCCCTTCCATTCTCTTCTAAGTCTCTACTGCTTCCCCTGTCAGTGAGACTGACTGGAAGGCCCCACCTAGAAATGAGCTGGGCCAGGGGTGATGAGGACCATGATGTGCTGAGCTGTAGGTAAGACGGAACAAGAGTTCACAAAAACAGTTCATGAAAATGCCATGTCTTGAGCTCAAAGCATGGCGCCAGGAGCCAGACCCTGTGTGTACGTGTAAGCACATGTGTGTGCATTTGTGTGTGGGTGGGTGTGTACGTGTGTGTGCATGTGGTACGTGCTGCTCTGCACTAGGCCGTGCTGTGCCTGGCTGGGGTGGGGCACAGGGACCTGGAGAGGCGGTCCATGAATGATGCTCTAACACCTGAGGGCTTGTTGTTTTTTTTTGTTTTGTTTTGTTTTGTTTTTTAAATAAATTTATTTATTATTTATTTATTTTTGGCTGTGTTGGGTCTTCGTTGCTTCACGCGGGCTTTCTCTAGTTGTGGCGAGCGGGGGCTACTCTTCGTTGTGGTGCATGGGCTTTTCATTGCGGTGGCTTCTCTTGCTGCGGAGCACGGGCTCTTGGCGCACGGGCTTCAGTAGTCGTAGCTCGTGCACTAGGCCGTGCTGTGCCTGGCTGGGGTGGAGCACAGGGACCTGGAGAGAAGGTCCATGAATGATGCTCTAACACCTGAGGGCTTGTTGTTTTGTTTTGTTTTGTTTTTTAAATAAATTTATTTATTATTTATTTATTTTTGGCTGTGTTGGGTCTTCGTTGCTTCACGCGGGCTTTCTCTAGTTGTGGCGAGCGGGGGCTACTCTTCGTTGTGGTGCATGGGCTTTTCATTGCGGTGGCTTCTCTTGCTGCGGAGCACGGGCTCTTGGCGCATGGGCTTCAGTAGTCGTGGCTCGCAGGCTCTAGAGCGCAGGCTCAGCAGTTGTGGCACACGGGCTTAGTTGCTCCTCGGCATGTGGGATCTTCCTGGACTAGGGCTCGAACCCGTGTCCCCTGCATTGGCAGGCAGATTCTTAACCACTGCGCCACCAGGAAAGACCCACCTGCGGGCTTGTTGATGCTCTGCTGCGGGACTTCCTGCAGCCCCTCCCAGGGCACACCCAGGAACTGCAGTGTGAGGTACCATCAATCTTAGGAGAAGAGAGTGAGAATTCCCTACAGCAGTATTTTGCAAACTTGAATATTATCCTTTCAAAGGCCAAGAACAGGCCGGGTTGACTTAGTTATTGCTGCTAACACAATGACTTAAACAACACAAATATTCAAGTTTATAGTTCCTTGATAACCATAAAAATAAAACAAATTTACACATTAAATACAAACACAATTACAACAGCAATAAAACTCAAACTAACAACATTAGTTTTATGTCACTGCTGAGCTTGGTGTTTGCAAAAACAAGCTGCTTCCTAAATGAATATGGGACTGAATACAAGGTGGATTCTTCTGGGGCTGATGGGTTCTCACGGCAGCATGCTAAGATGGAACAATCTCCCAGTGTGGACAGTATGTAAAGCTATACCATCGGAGATCATCCCATTGCCAACGTACATGCAGGAAAGACACAGAGATGATTGATGGCCGGTGTCTTGTATTAGGTATCAGAGAGTCCAGCAGGGACATTTACGATGCTGTGTGTAGAGATTTGTATAGGAAACCGTGGGGACTCTGAAGAGGGGACCTAACTCAGCCTTTGGGGGCTTGGAAGGCTTCCTGGAAGAGGTGATACCCCTTCAAGCAGAGCCTTGAAAGGATAGAAACCCAGCACCCCCCTGAAGGGGCAACTAGCCCGAACATCCCAAACTGAGCTAGGACTGGGGCTCTGCATTTCTAGAATAAAGGCTATCACTATAAAGAAGGAAAACAGGGTTTGTTTTGCCCTCTAGAGAGCTCATCCCTTTGTCCTCATGATCTTCTTTTCAGGCAATTAACAGTTCAGCAATTTCATCATCAGAGAGCCATTCATTGACTTAAGCCTTGTCCTTCTCTATTTTAATTACAATATCCTTGGAAAGCTCACACACTAAGACAATATCAGCCTTTTACATGAATTATTTCATCAGTTAGCTAGAGGTTCAGAGAAAGTCCCTGAGGGAATGGGAGCGGAGTTAGGGCAGGGCTGTGGAGGAGAACTGGGACCAGATCTTGGAGCTCACCTGCGGAGGGGTGGGTGCCAGGAAGAGGGAAATGTACCCTGAAGATGTTTTGTATCTCTCATCCGTCCGTGTGTAGAGTGGGGTGCATATGTGTGTGCCCTCAGGGGAGTAAATGGGTAGGTAGAGTGGGATGTCTTCTCATGCATCTCTGAAGGAGGTTCCTCTAGATGCTGCACAAAGCACTAGCTTCCTGCATCTTGTCCTCATCCAGACAGGAAGGCTGGGAGGAGCAAACTGGCCTGCCCGAGATAGAGGCTGGCTGAGCTATCAGCCAGGCTTCCCTTTTGACCAGCCCTAGCTCTATTTGGGCCAGTGTTTTGGAGGAGCCTGAGCAGTCCTGAATCTGATTTTACTGGCCTGGGGGGAGCTGAGAGCTGGACTCAGCACTCCTCTGCAGAGGCAGAGAGGAAAGCCAGGCTGGCCGTGAGAGACTGCTGAAAGATGCCTAGTCCAAGAACAGCATGGTGACCTGGAGCTGTTGGAAGACAATCAACAGCCAGTTTGTTCTTGGACATGACTCTGAATCTTGTGCACCCTCTTCTCACAAAACCCCAGAAGCCCTCGGTTGCCCCAGTGACTGCGTCAGTGACTTCCCATCACTCTCTCTGTTTCTAAAGTGGGCATGATTGGCATTTTGCGTGGACTGTTATTTCCCATGCAGGACTGCCCACTGCAATGTAGGGCATTCATGTCATGGCCCCTGCCTCTGCATGACAATTGTGCATCCACCCCTCAAATCATTGTGACAATCAAAAATGTCCCACACATTTCCAAAGACCCCCTAGGGGGTCCAAGCTGCCTACTGAAGGTTGTCTCTCCAAGGACAGCCTCTGCCAACCTCTAGCGCTGACCTTTCCTTGTTTGATTAACCCAAAGTAGTAAGTACCCACAGGGCACAGGGGATGGAGCAGGGAGACCAGGATGGGCTCATCCATGCGGGGATGATGGGGTGCTGAGGGGGTGGGTGCTGGCATGAAAGCTGCTCCCAGCTCCAGATCTCTGTGGCCCAATAAAGGCTGCTATTTAGGAACATCTGAAATGCACGAGAGGAGAGAAGTATCTTCTCCCAGACTCCCAGGCTATGTCTTTCAATCCCAGGCTAGGGTGAGTGAATGAAGAATTTTCTTGGTTCTCTTGTTGCCTTTGTTTTGGAATCAGCTGTCCCACTCCTTGATAGCTGACCTTGGTGACTGAGTCTCTATTCTCCTGGCTCCCTACCCCCATCTCTATTTGTCAGCCGCCTTCATCAGCTTCCTCTTTGGCTGCCTTCTTCTTCCCTCCTCCTCCTCCTCCCTTCTTCCCTGCTGTTATGGGCTGAATTGTATCTCTCCCAGAATTCACATGCTGAAGTCCTAAACCCGAGCACCTCAGACAGTGACTGTATTTGGAGATAGGGACTTTAAGGAGGTAATTAAATTAAAATGAGGTCATTAGGGTGGGGCCCTAATCCGATATGACTGGTGTCCTCATAAGAAGAGAAGATTAGGACACAGACACACAAAGAAGAAAGACCAGGTGAAGACACAGGGAGAAGATGGCCATCCACAAGCCAAGGAGAGAAGCCTCAGAGGAAACCAAACCTGCTGACACCTTGATCTCAGGCTTCTAGCCTCCAGAATGGTGAGTACAATACATTTCTGTGGTTTAAGCCCCCCAGTTTGTGGCACTTTGTTATGGTAGCCCAAGAAACAGGTTCCTTTCTTTCTCCCTCACCCCTGAGATATATATTGATGGCCCACCATGCACTGGGTACTGTGCAGGAATGGGTTTTCTAGGGCTCAGTACTCAGCCCTTCTCTTGTCTCAGATCCTGGACAATGACACTTGTTTCCAAGGCATCTCACATTGGCTTGAGGATGAGTCAATTGTCTTTCCTTTTTCTCTACCCTCACTGTGAGTTATAGACTCTGAAATTCAACATTTCTCTTGGATTATTGTCAATAGCATTGGAGATATTAGACTCAAAGTAGCCCCTGCCTCCAAACCTAGTGGTGCCTCCTCTGTGATGCCTGGGGGACCCTTGCGACATCTCCCCTCCTTCACTGATGGCACCCACCATCATTGGGATGAAGTACAAACTCCTGGATCTGCCATCTGGGGGGCCGCTAGGGCTTTGTTCCTGCCTGTCCCTCCATCCACATCTCACTCCCCAGACTCAACTGGTCTTTTAGGCCCCCAGAAGCCACCTGCAGGACTTGAAAGTCCTGTGTCCTTTAGCCTCTGTGCTTTGGCACATGTACCCTTGCCTGGAACAGTCCCTCACCCGCTGCTGGCAGGACTCTCCCAGCATCCTTTAATTTTCAGTTCAAGGGCTGCTTTCACGGTAGATGTTGCCAGCAGGACTAGGAAGAGGAAACAGGCATGGGCTCTGTTGTGATCAGTGATATAGATGATCTGTCCAGTTCCTAATTCCACCCTCTTTCCAGTCCCTTCCATCTGGAGACTTCTAGAATCTGGGGGCCATTTCTTTCTGCATCCAGCCTGCAGAGCCTGACAACCAAGCTCACAATCACTGCTAAGGTCATGGAGTGACCCAAACTTATATACTGTAGCTTGGTTTGGAGAAGCTATTTCTATCTAGATGTACTGTCAGCCTCATAGTTTCATATTTCCTTACCTTTAGGGAAAAACCAGTGCACTCCACACCCCTTCCCTAGTTGTGCATGGGAAAGATGCTGCAGGTTTCATGAAAGTTCCACCATTGCTGGTTGATGGCTTCTCCTTCTGATTGGATGGATGCGTCCCCTGTAACCATGATCTCTTCTTTCCTATCCTCCCTCCGTCAGTCACAGCTGAAACCCTTTCTGTCCGAAGTGTATTCTTTGTTCACTCCCTATTGGTGATAATTCAAGCATGCAACTAAGTGCTTTTGGCTCCAAAATGCCTGCGAGCATTAAGGAGGAGGAGATCTTAAAAATTACGTGTATAAATCCAGACTGAAAAAGCAACACAGAAACCCACCGTACACCTTAGAAGCGGGTGTTTACTTTTCTTTGGTGCTTTTAGTTTAGGAATATACTTGCTATACACAAAATCAAGCTGATTAAAAAACCACACCCTCTTCTTTCATCTCAGACCAGGTTTTAGCAAACAACTGAATAATGGAAGAGGAAAAGGAGACCTCCACTCCCCAGCCTGCCATGTGACAGCAGAACACATTTATTTTGAGGGAATTTGGATTTCTAAGATTCTTTCGGTGGTGACCGATAGAATCAGGATTAGTTGAGTAGGGCCTCCGCATAGCTTAGTGTCCACCGGGACGTGGATCAACTTCAGAACAGTCTGAATGCTAGTCCAGAAACCCCAGACAGGGGGATTTTTAGAAGAGATAACTTTAAAAAAATAATTGGATTGTATTATTCTTCTAATTCAGAACATAGACCTGATGGAGCCAGGGGTTGGACAAATAAGTTGGTGGAGGATTTTCAAATTGTCCTAAGGTTGTAAGCGAGTGTGCAGGCAGCAGGGTGAAGGTAAATATCTGGAAGGCCTTTGCTATTGTAGTCCAGGACAACTGAAATACTGCATCTCATCTGGGTCATTGGCGGTGTCTGCCCTGGAGACTTGGTGTGTTTCCCTGTTCCCGGGTCATGCAACAAAGATCTTATCAAGATGGTCTGGTAGATTATTGGGGAAGCTGAAAAGTATTGAGAGAGCACACAGCTGAAAAGAGAACAACGTTATGTATCGCAGAACTGCAAGAAAAGCACTTTCCAGCCTCTAAATCTCCAGCACAGCATCAATTCTGGCAAAGAGAAAGCGAGGCAAAGGGTGGGCATTTAAGTCTAATGCTGAGTGGAATATCTGCTCAATTCTGCGAGGAGAGAACGATATTTAGAAATGATACAATGGGGGACTTCCCTGGCCGTCCAGTGGTTAAGACTTCACCTTCCAATGCAAGGGGTGTGGGTTCAATCCCAGGTCGGGGAGCTGAGATCCCACGGGCGCCTCCCACTGGCGCCTCCTGCGGCCAAAAAAACAAAACATAAAACAGAA
>NC_041233.1:37432536-37458403 GCF_002837175.3 Physeter macrocephalus | reverse complement strand
GTCAGAAAGAGAAAAACAAATACAATATGCTAATACATATATACGGAATCTAAAAAAAAAAAAAAAAAGTTCTGAAGAACATAGGGACCAGACAGGAATAAAGATGCAGACGTGGAGAATGGACTTGGGGATACAGGGATGGGGAAGGGTAAGCTGGGATGAAGTGAGAGAGTGGTAAGGACATATATACACTACCAAATGTAAAATAGATAGCTAGTGGGAAGCACCTAGAGGCGTGGGATAGGGATGGTGGGAGGGAGATGCAAGAGGGAGGGGATATGGGGATATATGTATACATATAGCTGATTCACTTTGTTGTACAGCAGAAACTAGCACACCATTGTAAAGCAATCATACTCCAATAAAGATGTTAAAAAATAAAAAAGAAGAAGTCGGCTGATTAGTGTGTCAGCCAGGTCATCTCCCGCTCTGAGCCGCTTGGCTGCAGCTCCCACCCAGTGTGCAAGGACCAGGGGGATTTCCCCACAGACAGACACTCTGCTGAGGTCGCACCTCCTCCCTTCACCTCACAGGGTATTTCTCCCCTTCAGGAGTCTCTAGGATCAGGGATGTGTGTCTGAGAGATGTTAGGTAGCCCAGAGCCTCTCTCCAAAAAGCATTCCTCCAAATCACCCATTCCCCCAAGCTCTTAAAAACTCATTTCAGACTTCCATTCTGGGAAGATGGGCTAGGCTTACTTTTCTCTATTGCTCTCACTAAGTATAGCAAAACACGCTAGATATTACATTAAAAACTCACATAAGAAGATCCTGAAAGGTAGAGAGGGGAAGGCAAACTGGCTGAGGGCCTTGGGGTTCCCCCTGGAAGTGGCATGTGGCCTGAGGTCAGGTGTGGCTGAGTCATTGGTGTCTGTCACAGCTCATAAAAATATGTGGCAATAAAACAGATTTTCGTTCTCCTCTAAGATTTCTAAATTGTTTAACAGCTAAAGCTAAAAAACTATAACATGTCTGATACAGTTCTCAATATATGTAGAAGAAATATTTAAGAGAGTAAAGGGACACAGAAGCACAATTTCTACATTTCACGTGAACTGTTAAATGTTGACACCAGTAGACTGTGATACATTATCTTTATAATGTAATACCTAGAGCAACCACTCAAAATGCTATGAAAAGCAATATACTCAGAAACACTACAGACAAATCAAAATGGAATTCTAAAAAAAGTTCCAGTAACACACTGGAAGGTAGGAAAAAGAGAAATGAAAAACAGAGAACGATCAGAAATCACAATATGAAATGTCAGACTGAAAGCTCTAATATATCAATAACAACGTTAAGTGTAAATTGCCTAAATTTGCCAATTAGAAAACAGATGTTCTAAGTCAGTTTTAAAAATGACTGAGCTATATGCTGTCTATAAGACACTCCAAATATTATATAGGTAAGTTGAAAGTAAAGAATAGAAAAAGAAATGCCATGCAAACATTAATAAAAGAAGGAAGAAGTGGTTACTTCAATATCAGATAAATTTCAGAGCAAAGAAAATCATCAGGGCCAGAGATATTACATTACATAATGATAAAAAGTTAATCTACCAAATAGACACAGTAGTTCTAAATGCCTATACATCAAACAACAGCTGCAAAATAATAATTTTAAAAAAAGATAAAACTGAAAGGAAAAATACACATGCACAATTATAGTTGAAGGCTTCAACAGCCCTCTCTCAACAATTGATAGAACAACTATACAGAAAATCAGTAATAGTATTTAAAAATTCAATCATACTATAAAGAACAGGACCCAACACCAGCAGAATATGCATTTTCTCAAACACTCATATACAATGTACCAAGATGGACTATGGTTTGGGTCAAACCTCAACAAATTGAGAAGAATTTAAATCATACAAAGTGTGTTCTCTGATCACAATGGCCTCAACTAAAAATCAATAATAGAAAGATAACAGGAAATTTTCCAAACACTTGGAAACTAACAATACTTCTAAATAACTCATGGGTCAAAAAGGAAGTTCCAAGGGACATAAAAATTTTATTAATGAAATGAAAATGAAAACATGCCTGACAAAATTTGAAGGACACAGGTAAAGCAATGAAGGGCAATTTATAGCATTAAAATGCTTACATTAGAACAGGGAAGAAGTCTTAAGTCAATAATTTAATATACCACTTGAAGAAACCAGAAGAAGAGCACCAAAATAAAGCTAGAGCAAGCAGAAGGAAGTAAATAATAAAGACAGGAGCAGAAATCAATGAGATTGAAACAAAAATAATAGAGAAAATCAGTGAAACAAAATTCTGGTTCTTTGAAAAGATCCATCAAGTTGACAAACCTCGAGCAAGACTGACAAAGGAAAAAAAGAGAAAATACATCAATTACCAATAGCAGAAATGAAACAGGGTATCATACAGATCCTGCAGACCTCAGAAGGTTAATAAGAGAATACCATGAACAATTCTATACATAAAATCCTGATTACTTAGATAAAATGAACCAATTCCTCAAAAAGTACAAATATCACAACTCACTGAATATGAAATAGATACTTTGAATAGCCCTATAACTATTAAGGAAATTAAATTCATAATCTACAAATTCCCCCCCAAAAAATCTGCAAGTCCAGTTTTCATGGGAGAATTCTAGCAAATGTTTAAAGAAAATATTCACACCAATCTACACAATTCCATCCAGAAAATAGGAAACACTTCCTAATGGATTTTATGAAGCCAGCATTACTGTGACATTAAAACCAGACAAAATTAATGTGAAAAAGAAAACTACAGACCAATATCCCTCATGAATATAGATTTAGAATATTATCAAGTAGAATTCAGCAAGATAAAAGAAGAATTATACATCATGACCAAATGGAGTTTATTTAGGGATGCAAGGCTGGTTTGATATTCAAAAATCCATCAGTGTAATCCAACATATTAACAAGCTAACGAAGGAAAAATCAGCTGACCATATCAAGTGACGCAAGAAAAGCATTTGACAAAATTCTACACACATTCATGACAAAAACTCTCAGAAAGTAGGAAAAGAGAGAAATTTCTTCAACTTGATAAAGAATATCTACAAAAAAAACCCCTACAGCTAACATTATACTTAATGGTGAAAAATGAGATATTTTCCCACTAAGACAGAGAATATGCCTGTTTAACATAGTACTGGAAGTTCCTGCCAATCCAATAAAGCAAGAAGAGGAAATAAAAGGCATACTTTTCAGGAAAGAAGAAATAAAACTGTCCCTGCAGATGATATTATGGTCTATGTAGGAAAATCTAAGAATTAAATTCTAGAACTAATAAGTGAGTTCAGGATAAAAGGGGCAAGATAAAAGATCAACATACACAAATCAATTATACTTCTATATACTAACAATTACACACAGAAAAATTTAAATACAATACAATTTATAATCACTCAGAAAATACTTAGGTGCAAGTCTAATAATACATATACAGGTCTCATATATTAAAAACTCCACAATGCTGAGAAATTAAAAAGCATCTAATAAACAGAAATACATACTGACTTCATGGAAAACTCAACATAATAACAGGTCAAATATCCTCAAACTGATCTATAGATTTAATGTAATTCTCATCAAAATGCCAGCAAGATTTTTGGTTGATTATAGGTAAGATTATTCTAAAATTTACATGGAAAGATAAAGGAACTAGACTTGCTAAAAATTTTTTTTTAAAGGAAGAATAAAGTAGGAAGGATCACTC
This sequence comes from Physeter macrocephalus, assembly GCF_002837175.3. Classification (NCBI taxonomy): domain Eukaryota; kingdom Metazoa; phylum Chordata; class Mammalia; order Artiodactyla; family Physeteridae; genus Physeter; species Physeter macrocephalus. The sequence continues at coordinate 37,454,679 of NC_041233.1, read as the reverse complement.
TACCATTGTGGAACCTATATACCTACAGAAATCAATACTGTGTGGTATTGGCAAAGGGACAGACACATACTTCAATGGAAAAGAAAAGATTACCCAGAAATAGTTCACAGAAGTACGACCAACAGGTTTTTGATGAGTGAGCAAAATCAGCTCAGTAGAGGGAGAATCTTTGTATCAACCAATGGTGCTGGAGTAATTGGATATCCATAGGAGAATGAAAGCAACAAACAGGAGAGAGAGAGAAAAAGAGGGAGGGCGGCAGGGAAGAAGGAAGGAAGGAAGGAAAGAAGGAAGGAAGGGAGGGAGGAAGGGAGGGAGGGAGGAAGGAAGGAAGGAAGGAGGGAAGGAAGAGAGGGAGGGAGGGAGGGAGGAGGGAAGGGAGGAAAAGAAAGAAAGAAAGAAGAAGAAAAAAATTACCTTGACTTAAATTCACAAATGAATTCAAAATGGATCATAGATTTAAATGCAAAATATAAAGCTATATAACTTTTAGAAGAAAATGTAAGCTAAAATCTTAGAGACTTAGGGCTTGGTGAAAACTCAGACACGTTATCAAAAGCATGATCCATAAAAGAAAAACAAATCTGTAAATTAGACTTGATTAACATTAAATACTTTGTTCTGTGAAAGACCCTGTGACAAGGATGAAGAGACAAGCTAGAGGCTGAGGGAAACTACTTGCAGATCACATATTTGACAAAGAACTCAAGTCCAAAATATATTAAGAACTCTTAAGATTCTGTAGTAATAAAAGAAAGAAAAAAAGCAATTGAATTAGAAAATGAGTAAAAGTCATGAAGAGAATTCTTACTCTATCAGGAAATTTCTCCTTGTCTTCCGGGGGCCTAGCCCCTTCCTTTACCCTCTGCTGACTTTCTGAGAAAGACCCTAGTGCATGTTTGTTTTGTTATATCTGTGGCAATTTGTTACACAAAGAGAAGTAATACAGCAGGAATTCTTTCTCACTGGAATCCACACACCACACAATTCTGAACCATTGTCTTGGCAGGAATCTGGAACAGGGGAAAAGCTGTCAGGAAAGATTTTTACAAAGATCTCAGGGAGTAAGAGCCAAGGAATAAAGTGATGACTTTGACTTGTAAGATAAAAACGAATTTAATTCTCTTTACTCCGGCCTCTGCCATCTTTTCATTATAAATTAAGGGGGGAGAAAAGCCTCTGCTCTCTTCAATAACTCTGGCTCCTTCAGTGAAGAATGTTTTAGGCACTGGAACATAATTAAAGCGATATTATGTTTCTTTTATTATCATGATTATAATAATACATAGATTTCAGTGGTGCTTTCCAACGGAATTAAAATGAAGACAGATGGCTGACTTTTTGGTGGGAATTACAGTCTATAGGAATATTTTATACGGCAGCTTTTTAAAAAGGAAGGTGCAAACCTCTAATAAAATGCCTAGAAATTTCACCAGATAGTTTCAATAGCTCTTCTTAGAGCAATATTTTAACAAAATTTTTAAATATTATTGGTTAGTAGTTAAGTGGCAAATAATTTATTTAGAATTGTGACAACTATAATCCAAAACCTAGTTTTAAGTCTTTCATCATTATGTCAGAAGTACATCAGAATTTCTCAGGAAGCTGTCCTATGCCTCCCAATGTGAAACCCTGAGGACACAAGATGAGTTACGGAGTTTTCGGGTGGGGAAGGGAGCCCTGGAATCCGATCACTAGGATATCAGGTAAACCCCAAAATGAGGAATGTTCCATGAAAAAAAGGGGATGGAAGTTTCTCAAACATCAGTGTCATAAACAATGAACAGAAGTTGTAGAGATGTTCCAGATCAAAGAAAGTTAAAGAGACATGGCTACCAAACGAAACGTCTGATCCTCCCCACTGGCTCCTTGGCTGAGACACAGTGAAAGCTGCAAAGGATGTCGCTGGGTCCCCTGTAAATATTGCACTATGATAGATTATGTGAAAGTATTTGTCAGTGTTAAATATCCTGAAGTTGATAACTGTACTGGGACTGTGGATATGTGACAGATTATCTCCAGTCTTTAAAAAATACACATTAATGTATTTAGGGTTTAAAAAAAAATGATGTGTATAATTTAATCTCAAATGGCTCTGGAAAAAAACTCTCTCTCTCTCTCTCTTTCTCTCTCTGTATATATGTATATATACATATATATCATATCTATTATATATAATTGGTATCCTTATTTGTTTTATAAAAACATAGCTATATTTACATATAGATAGATAGAGGTTATAAATACAGAATAGACATAACCACATTTGCTTTATCATATGTTCTCCCTATCTTCAGAGAGAGAGAGTGAAAGAGAAAATACATGATAAAGCAAATGAGGTAATTTGTTTAAGAAATCAGCAAATCATACATTCTTTGCACTATTCTTATTCTTGCAACTTTTCTTAGGTTTGATATTATTTTGAAATAAAAAAATTGAAAGAACAGTTTGAAAAGTCATGTCAGTTTTTGCATAATGATACCACTTCCTAGTCTTGACTGACAGTCTAAAAATATAGGCTTTGGGCATCAAAATGCTTCCATTTGAATACCACCATTCTCGCTTACCTGCTCCATGACCTCTGGTAAGCAACTTTATTGATATGTGCCTCAGTTTCCTCATCTATGAAATGGGCATAATGATGATTATGGTAATAAGAGCATCTACCTTGTGGGCTGCTTGTGAGAAATGAATGAGGTCTACATAGAGGTGCTGGGAGCAGCACCATACCCAGAATCAGATCTCAGGAAGCGGGCTTATGATGCTTTCAAAGAATGTGTGCAATTACTCTACATGCAAGAGTAAGGGCATGATAGGAGCCAAGATGAGTTTAAGGCACAAAAGAAGAAAAAGAAGAAGAAGGAAGAGAAAGAGGAGGAGGAGATGGAGGAGGAGGGATGTTACCTACAAATAATCAAGATGCATAAGCTATAGTAAATAAAACAGAGTGACATGACAACATAGACAGATACAAAAATGGCACAGAATAGGAAGCCCAAACATATATGGGTATAGAATAGAAGAAGCATTGCAAAGCAGGAGAGAAAGGAAAGATGATTAAATAAATGATAGGACAATTAATGTTCCATATAGAAAAAATTAAAATTAGTCCATACACAAAAATAAATCCCAAATAAATTAAAGACCTAATCATGAAAAATGCAACCACTTTAAAGTTTTTTTATTTTTATTTATTTATTTATTTATTTTTTAACATCTTTATTGGAGTATAACTGTTTTACAATGGTGTGTTAGTTTCTGCTTTACAACAAAGTGAATCAGTTATACATATACATATGTTCCCATATCTCTTCCCTCTTGCGTCTCCCTCCCTCCCACCCTCCCTATCCCACCCCTCTAGGTGGTCACAAAGCACAGAGCTGATCTCCCTGTGCTATGCGGCTGCTTCCCTCTAGCTATCTATTTTACATTTGGTAGTGTATATATGTCCATGCCACTCTCTCACTTCGTCACAGCTTACCCTTCCCCCTCCCCATATCCTCAGGTCCATGCTCTTAGACAAGAGAGAAAAACAAAACACACAAAAGGGAAAGGCTGATACATTTGATTGTATCACATTTAGAGACTTCTGCAGAGCAAAGGATGCCACAACATAAAAGAAAAGCAATAATACTAAGAGAAAATATTTGCAATGCGTGACACAAAGAAATAATTAATATCCAGAAAAAATACATAAAAGAACAATAACCAAATAAAACTAGCAGGAAGTTTACAGAAAAAGAAACCTGTTGGATAAGTATACAGGAAATGGTTCTTCTCACTAGCAATCAGGAACACATAGCCTAAAAACTTGGAAGTAATATTTTACTACTCAGATTGGAAAAAAAAAAAGAGAAATCTGACAATATTGAGTATTACTGAATCTGTAGTGGGACAGATAATCCAGACCTCACTGGTGGAGAACAGTTCCAATAAGAGTAGAATTGCGCATACAAATGACACAGTAACTCCCTTCCAGGTGTGCCTCCGAGGGAACAGCTGCATATAGGTTCTAGGAGGTGGGACCGAGAAGGCTCATTGCAGCTACAGGCGTCATGAGAAAAGTTAGAAACAACCTAAATTTGGTCAGAACTGGAATGAATAGCGAAATTATGACGTGGTGTTTCAACAGAATCATAGAGATTGTTAAAAAGGATACATCTGATTCATAGGCTCAGAATGGGTAGATGACACAGATGTTACCTGTGCTAACATAGGTGGCATTCAGGTCAACATTTTAACACCTGGAAAACAACACAGGAAGGAAGCGCGGTCAGAGCAGGGGTGCTGCTTCCTCTGGAGAAGGAGAGAGGAAAACAAGACAGAGGAGGTGAACCAAAGGGCTTAACTCCATCTCTGGTGTTCTGCTTCTTTGATGGATGTGTTGATTTATCCATCTCCTTTGAAATACAGATATCTAAAAGAACAACCAAATTTTTAAATGTGTTAATTCAGGGTGTTGGGTCCATGAATGTTTGTTACATTGATCTAAGTTTTAGAAATAATTTCAAAATATTCGAGAACTGGTTTTTCAAAAACTCTCCAACTACTCCATGTGTGGGAAATAGTGGACCTGGTCTCTTCCCAGGTCCCAGAAGAGGGGACCAGTTCTCACATACGCCCTGGGGTGACCTACCTGGTCACCTGACCTCACAGGCCACCTGTTAGCAGGTTACACTAGATAATCCCCAGGTCCCTATCACCAGTCCATAAAGAGGAAAGCACAATTTTTTCTTACGTCTTTCAACAGGCTGTTGTGTTATTTTTCTCTTCATAGAAATTTATCTATTGGAATTAAGAATATATATGATCAGGGACTTCCCTGGTGGTGCAGTGGTTAATAGTCCGCCTGCCAGTGCACGGGACATGGGTTCGAGCCCTAGTCCGGGAGGACCCCACATGCCGCGGAGCAACTAAGCCCGTGTGCCACAACTACTGAGCCTGTGCTCTAAAGCACGGGAGCCACAACTACTGAAGTCCGTATGCCACAACTACTGAACTCACTTGCCACAACTACTGAACTCATGTGCCACAACTACTGAAGCCCATGCACCTAGAGCCTGTGCTCCACAACAAGAGAAGTCACTGCAATGAGAAGCCCGCGCACCACAACAAAGAGTAGCCCCCACTCGGCGCAACTAGAGAAAGCCCGCAAGGCAGCCACGAAGACCCAGCGCAGCCAAAAATTAATTAATTGTTTTTTAATTTATTAAAAAAAAAGAGTATATATGATCATTATGAAAAATTCCAATACAGAGAAACTAAAAGATGCTGTGTAATCCTATTTCCTAAAAAGAATTAAAGGATATTATTAACCATTTGCTAGATTTCCTTCCAGTCAGTTTTTGACAAGGCAGGAAAACATATGCAAACTATAACTACATAACTCTAACTCTGTAACTATCACTTTGTCTCTTATCTTCTTTCCATATCAGTTCTGAGAAAGTCAAGTTTTTCATTTAAACTTATTGGATATTGTTGGAAACATTAGAGCATAATTGATTAGCCATATTCCAACTGGTAATCACTAGTTTCTGGTTTTCGCTGTGGTCAGCAGTGCTGAAGAGCATCCTGTTAAATATTTTAAGGAGCTTTTACCCTATTATTTCATTAGGGTAAGTTCCTGGAGGTGGAATTTTGGGGTATAAGGTTGTGAACAGTTTACATTTTGCTACAAATTACCAAATTGTCTTCAGAGAATTCGGTATGCCGAAGACTCAATAGCAAATGCTCACCTCACATTAGATACTGGCTACGTGCTTTAAATGTGCTAATAGATTGAAATCTCTCAACCTATGAGGTTGTTACTATCTTTAACCCCAAGTTACAGATGAGGAAACTGAGCACAAGGATGAAGATCCGGGCTACGCTCTCTGGGCTGGTAAATAGCAGAGCAAGAGTTAACATTCAGGGGGTTTAGAGCTGAACGCACATGCCTAAACACTACTATCTCTTTCAGATACTGCTAATAGTATTTGAAAGCCAAGTAATTAAAACCTCATCCATAAAATGCAGATAATAGGGGGACCTATTTCATAGAGTTGTGTGGGGACTGAATGAGCTAATATAAAGTGTTGAACAGAATATATAGAAGAATACGCAGCTCATCAGAAGCACTCAAGAATGTTGGGTGTTATTATTTCTTTTATTATTTGTGAGCTTGAGCATTCTAAAGGTTTATCATCTGTTTGTAATTCTTCAATGAATTGCCTGTTCGTATAATTTGCACATTGTTTTCATTGTGCTTCTTAAATTTAACTTTTTCCCCCAGGACAGAGTGGTTTGTGTACCTACATAGGTCAAAAGCAGAAACAAGGGTTAGAACTTCTGTCACCTTCTGCCATTTACCGGGTACACTTTGCATTATCTGTCCTGCACGTCCTTAGTCCTGGCCTGCTGGTTTTCACCACCCTCTCACTGCCACTGTCACTCATTACACATGCTGATTTCCATGTGTAAACTGATAGATGCCGAGGCTGCTGTCTGTCTGACATACTAACTCCCAAAGGTCAGGGTCTTTCTTCTTCCCTGGGCTTGGTGCAGGCTTCGTAGAGAGTCCTGCCCATGGGAATAATTTCACCCATGTCCAGGATACAGGCTATTGCTCCAGAGACAGAACATTAAATCTAGAGACAGACTGCTTGTCTCTGAGTCTTGACTCAGTGCAAGTTCTGAGAAAGAGCATCTTTGTGTATACGACAGGCATCCATTGCCTTTTTAAGAAATAACAGTTGATGTTAACGGGGTTGTTGCAAAGTTGTATGACTCTTTCCTTTTCTATCTGTACCTACGAGTATTTCTAACCCTCACTCTGCCTTGATCTCTGTCTCTCTTGGGTTTTTCCTCTCTGCTTCTCTGGCCTGATGTTTCTCCCTCTATATCTGGCCCTGCTTTTCTCTTAGTCTCTGCCTCTCTCCCTTCTTCCTTCTTGTGATCACAGGATTAAAAATGACTTTAAAAAACAAAGATACCTCTGGGTAACTAAGAGTCTGCTTTATTCCATAAAAAGACTGATTCACCATTAACATTAGAAAAACATCTCCATACCTACATTTTCTCATTTTATGTAATTATTTTGATTTGACTTAATTAAATTTAACTTAATTTTCACACAATCCTAGAAGGTAAACATTATTATCCTCCCTTTTATTGGTTCAGAAACTGAGAGTCTAAGAAGCTTGCTCCGTTTGTCAGCAACAGAGCCACGATTTAAACCCAGATTTGTCTAGGTCCCAAGCCCATACTTCCTGTTCTCCCCTGTCCCGGAAGCATTTGTAAGTTGCAGCTAGAGTGAAACAGACAAGAGCATTGTTTATTGTCCCCTCAAAGTGAGAAAAGCCATCTTTCCAAAGGGACTGCATGTGTGCTTTAGGGACTGAGCCCTCATGGGCTAACATGCCCCAGTTTCCAACTCGCTGAGGCACCCACCTGCCACAAAAGAGTAACACGAGCCCCATTTCCACACGTCTCACTTACCCAGGAGAAGGAGGAGGGCTCTCAGCTTGCTGGCCCCCAAGTCCATGCTGCCTCTCTGCTCCTGGCTCATCAAAGGGCAGACAAGGAGGGCTACGTGACCCAAGACTCTGGAGGACAGGAGCCAAGCCCCTAAGCCCCACGTAACAGATGGGCAAGGAAGCTGCTACCACAGCCCAACACTGCTCAGTTCCTCTCAGCCCTGTCATCCTGGGCAGCACAGGAAGCAAAAGGGAGCTGACCCACGATGAGCAGCGGGGCGGGGGGGCGGGTGGTACCGGTCATTACCCAACGTTATATCCTGTCATCTTCCCCGCACAGCACCGAACCCAAGTGCAGCTGGGTGCAGATTCTTCCCCAGAGACCCCGGCTGGTAAGTCTCAGAGAGGCATGTGGGCAAAGCTGGCCTGCCTGGATGTCCAGCTCCTGTAGTAACCCCTACAGCCATGGGGCAGGGACAGGAAGTGCCCCCGAGCCCAGAGCACGGGGCTGTCACTGTTTTTGTGCCACGGACCCCCCATTACATCTGGGGAGGCCTGTGAATCACTTCCCAGAATAACACTTTTAAGTGCCCCAAATAAAGTACTTAGGGATTATAAAAGAAACCAGTGATTCTGAAATACAGGTATCCAAATATTTAGAAAACAGACTTGTGATACAGAAATACATGTGCTTCCTTACCCACACAGTAAATAGCAAGGTCTAGCAGCAGGTGAAATAATTACCACAATCTTGATGTCGTGATAAATGTAAGTGATACTGAGAGATGTCTCTAACAACTGGAATGTGGGTGGAGATACCCACAGCTCCTACTAGTAATAGAGTCACCCGTGTGGTAATAGCACTGTGGCTTGTTGGCTGCGCTCACATTACAAGGAAAGGCTAAGTTTCCATTAGAGGTTAGAGGACAGAGATGTAATTTTTTCCCATCCAAGTTCACAGATCCCAGGTCAAGTGCCCTACCCCGGAGGACCCTTGGCTGTCAACACAGGCTCAACCGCAGATTTGGGGCCACATGTTTCCGTACTTCTCCTTGACTGTCAAGCCACCAACTCCAGCGTGCAAGAAATGTCACTTTCTAAGATGTAAATCAACTTAATGACAGTTGTTGAGCTCCATCCAAATGAGCGGGCAGACATTGAACTCTTCTTTCTTGGGCTCCCTCAGCCAAATCCCTAACACAGCTACCTTGGTGAGCACTTGCCGCCAGGCCTGGCGCCCTCTTACGATGTGAGTTTATTTGATCCCCGTCACAACCCTGTGAGTCAGGTGTTAGCACTGGCCTTCCTTTGACAGAGGAGGAAACTACACCATGGAGGTGTAGGGCGCCCCCACGTCCACTCAGCTGGGCACTGAGCCCAGGCCATCAGCTGGCAGCCTGTGCTTCTCACACTGTGCTGTGCCCTCCATGGGTGGGTACCACCCACTGCCAAGGTCCAGCCGTCCAGCCAGAGGGCACCAGGTTGCACTGGTGGCCACTGATACCCACAGATTGGGCCCCTTCAGAACGGCCACTTTTGCCCCTCTGAGTCTCCACATGAGTGGAGTAGGCTGTCCCTGGCGAATGCAGTTTGCTTCATTTTGGTTCACCCTTATACCCAGACACACTTTATTTCACATTAAACATTTTGGCTCAGCCTTCACCTGCCCCAGGAAGCATACTCTCTCTTGCTTCTCCTGAAACATGTGGAATTTTAAAATCTTTATCCCACTTAATGGAGGCATGTGTAGAAGAGATATTTCACTTTCCACTAAGCAAACTATAATAAAATTCCAGTGCAGATGTAATAATCCATGGGCAGTGGCTGGGGCCTGCAGGAAACACACCAGGGGAGCTGCAAGCGGCCCCAGAGCTTTCAGGTGCACAAAGAGATCTCAGGTTGATGTGAAATCACTGACTTTCCAATTTTTGATAATTTAAAAATGTTTTACCATGAGGCACGTCAAACCAAACACCAGTGTGTAACTTCTGCTCTAGACTGCCACTTGAGATCTCTTCCAGGGCTCGAGGTTTCATATTTAAACCCACAGAGGGAATTTTCTGCAGCAACTTCTTTTTTTTCACCCTGCCATAACCTCCCAAGACCAGAAAATGCAGCATCTGCTACCTGCTTGAGTGGAGGAGGAGGAAACACAGATGCTCAAAATGGTCCCATAAACTAGAATCTGAAAAGATAGCCTGACATCTAGCCAGTGTACCTAGGTGTGATTGGAGTCTCAGTGTGGTCTGGTGCCCCCCACTCAGCCAGAATGGGTGCCCCACCCCATGCCCCTGTAACAAAGGCCCGGTTCTTAACTTGAGGCTGCTCCTTCACGGGTGTTGTGATGGCTCCCACTAGACTGGCAGCCTGTGAGGTCAGGGGCCAGAGCACCTAGCCCTGAGCCTGACACAAGCACAAGGCCTCAATAGCTTTTATTGAATAAAGGAATCAATTTACTTAGTTCACACCCAGGCTGAGCCAGCCCAGCCCCAGCCTCCCACCTAGAGCAGGGAGGTTGTGGACCTTACCTGTGGTTGAGAGGTAACCTGCTCCACCAATCAGAAGAGAAAGAGCCCTGCACCTCTGATCTTCTACAGGCTCTGCCCCTCCTCCAGCATGGTCCCGTCGTACCTGGGAAGCTTCTGTCCTCCCCCAGCACCTCAGCACCAGCCACAAAGTATGCAATTCATGCCTGATGTGCCTGTAGTACTAGTCATGAGAAACCATCAAATCCACCATCATTGTGGGTGACTTTTTAAAAATTAAAGATAGGGAAGGCTTTAAACATACATTGATGTATCACACTTAAATAGAATGCTGCACCCAACCAATAGAAAATTGTCTTCTCAAGCATACATACTATATTTACAAACAAACATCTGGGCCATGAAGCAACTCTCAAAAATTTCAAAGAATAGGTGCCTACAGACCATATTTCCTACTACAGTGCAACCGAATTAGGTAACAGCAGCCCAAAATACATTGTTTCCACATGTTTAGAAATTTTAAAATGCATTTCTAAATAACTGGTAAGTCAAAGAAGAAGTTACATGAAAATTAAAAAGAGGTAGAACTGAATGATAATGAAGATGTCTCATATCAGATTTGTCGACTGAACGTAAAATAATAATTAAAAGGAAATGTACAGATGTAAATACTTGGAAAAGAAGAACTAAGGAAGGCATGAGTTAGATGAGTAAGTCTGGAGATCTAATGTATAGCAATGAGAATATAGTTAACAATACTGTACTGTGTACTTAAAATTTGCTAAGAGGGTAAATCTTAAGTGTTCTCAATTATGCGTGCACACACTGAGGTGATAGATACGTTAATTGACTGTGGCAATTATTTCACAATGTATACATAGAACACCAGGTTTTACGCCTTAAATGTATCAAATTTGTATTTGTCGATTAATACCTCAATGAAGATGGGGGGAGGAAATCTTGGGTAATGCTAAAGTTAAGACTGTGAAAAAATATGGTATAACATCTTTTTTTTTTTTTTTTTTTTTTTTTTTGCGGTACGCGGGCCTCTCACTGTTGTGACCTCTCCCGTTGCGGAGCACAGGCTCCGGACGCTTAGGCTCAGCGGCCATGGCTCACGGGCTCAGCCGCTCCACGTCATGTGGGATCCTCCCAGACCGGGGAATGAACCCGCGTCCCCTGCATCGGCAGGTGGACTCTCAACTACTGCGCCACCAGGGAAGCCCTGGTATAACATCTTTGAAAACAATTTTTTGTTCTCCAGTAAAGTTGAAGATTTGTTTATCATGTGATCCAACAATTCTACTCCTGGAGATATAACCAGAGACACTCTTACACCTGTACAGAGACACAGGAAAAAATATTCATAGAGCCTGATTTGTAGTAGCAAAAAAGATCTTGAAAGAACCACAAAATCCATCAACAGAAAAATGGATAAATAATTCATGATGAATTTTACAATGGAATATTATATAACTATTAATGAATGAACTACAGCAACAGAGACAACTTGGAAAAACCTCAGAAACGTAATGTGTGAAAGGTCAAATTGCAAAAGATGACAAGCAGAATGATGCCATTTTCATGAAGCACAGAAACAAGCAAAACTAAACAATAAAAATTCTAGAGAACACATATATATTTTTCACTGAATAATATTGATAAAAATAATTAGAATGATAAACATGAAATTTAGGAGGGAGGCGTAAGGGAAGGAATTCACAGGTAGGCAGTAGTGGTAATGTTCTAGCACTTTAATTTCGAGTTGGGCGCATGGGTATTTGTAGGAAGATCATAGTCTGAGTTTTTTCAAGGTAAGTCCTAGTTTATTTCCATTATCTTTGTGTAATTATAATAGCATCCCTTTCACTCCCAAAAGTTTGACAAAGGCCAAAAGATCTGGATCATAATTATATAGTCTCCTTATTCATAATCTACATTTGTTAAGGAGAATTTGATATTTATTAAAGGCTGCATAATTAAAATGCAATTAAAATAAATGTGAATACTAACATGGTTGTGTTGATAGAAATTTAAACTCTTAAAACCATTCTAGTCCTAAGTATTCACAGCTTTAAAAGTTTACACAAGCTTTGACCCATTAATCCCACTTTAAGAAACATAGTTTAAGGAAATAATTGAACAAAGGTACAAGGATGTGTATATAAGGATGCTCACCACACAATTATTGAAAATTAAAAATCAGAATGACAAGCAAAAGACTGGAACCAGCCTAAATTGGTCCATGTCTTTAATGAAATAGTAAGCAGACAGGAGGGTGTATACCACTAAACGTGTGCCTTTACCTTCATCATCTCACTTGAGTTTCAACAAAGAAATTGTTGAACAACAAACAGGAGATACCTGTTTCCAGGAAAAGAAAAAAGGTAAATGTTGTAGGCAAACATGGTCAGTGGTATAGCCTTCTGGTCCAAATTCTTTTTCAATTAAAGAATGGTGCAACCTTGGACTGTGGTTAGCAGAAGTAATAAGGTAAAGTATGCATTTGGGGATGAGCCACAGGGAATCTTATACATAAATGTGATCTATAAATCTTACCATAAATACATATATATGTGGTGTTGTTTCAATACTATTTCCTGATTATAAAAAGTATATTTATGCCTTAACATACATATGGCTGTATGCAGTTCTGTTGATGACCCAAGAGTAATACTGTGATTCTAAATTTTCTCAAATATAGCCAGGTCATGATAAAAAAGGATAAAGTCCTTGAAGGTACTAATGCAAAATTCATTATTAAAGTAATCAATCTTGAAATAATGAAACCACCAAAGCCGAAAAGCAACGTTCACTCTCAAATTTTTTCCAGTTCCCTAGGGAAGCCAAGGAGCTGGGCAGCCACTGGTGACACTTTGGAGAAGCCATGGACGCCATGTTCAACAACACAAAGCCCCCTTGGCTCAGGGCCTCCTGGCCAAAGAAACCTAGGCCCGGCTTGCTAAGAGCCCAGTTCAAAGGGAGGTATGGGACAGAGCATCTTTCTCAGGCTGGGCATCCAATTTCATCCATACTTGGCCATCTGCATGCTGCATGAGAATTAGGAAGCTATGGTGTATGCAGTATTTCCCTCACTATTAAAAAGAACTTCATTCTCAGCCCGTATATCTTAGAAGGTTGCAGAAGTTGGCATTTATCAAATTTGAAGACCAGCAAAACTGCAAACAACCCAGATGCCTGTTTCTTAATTTCAATCTTGAGTAAAGGATTGTCTGCTATCTGGGCATCTTAGGTGATGCAAGAAGCTTAGAGAACACTAGCAAACATTGGGAGTCTCACGTTCCACCTTATTTTCTCAGGAGGAATTAAAATCTTTCTTGGCTTCTCTGCCTAGGAAGTAGGTCGCAAGTTATCTACAAATTCTCAATTTGCAGCTAACATTCTGCCCTGGAATCACATTAGCTTAGTATACACACCAATTTTCTTTGTGTTAACAAATGTCATCACATAAATAAATAGTCTGAAAATGGAATATCTCCTTTCCTACACAAACCCAAAGATCTAACTACATGGGTAATATTCCTGCCACAATATTTCTTACTAAACAGTAAGACTTGACATGGGGAAAAAGGCAAAGATATTTAGAAGGAGAAACAGTGTTGGGGATGAGCCATGCTTTTAAAAATTCTTTTAGCTCTAAATTTTATATACATTTTCTGTATGCATATTGAACTTCAATAAAAATTTAAATATGTAAATAGGGATAATTAATTATAAGATAATAACTAATACTGAATTTTTAAAAATTCTGCCATACATTGTCCATATGTTGTTGAACAAAGACATACTTTAGAAATAAATTCATAAAGTTGAAAATAAGAAACAAAAAATAGAGCAAAGACAAAAAACAGGGTAGCGATTTTAATATTGAATAAAACAGAATTTAAGGTGCAAATTAACACGAGGAGAAAGATAGATATTATACATACTGGTAGAAAAAGGAAGGAAGAAAGGAAGGGAAAGAAAGAAAGGGAGGGAGGGAGGAAAGAAGGAAGGAGAAAGAGAGAAAGAGAGAGAGGAAGGAAGGAAGGATAATAATCACACATAGGTAGGCACTAAAAATATAATCTCAAAATAAAGAAACAACTGAAAGAATTACAGGGAGAAATAAACAATTATAGTTGAAGAATGTCATACATCTATTTTAGAAACTGAGATTTCAAGTAGACAAAAGTAAGCAAGAAGTAAACAGTTTGAATAACATATATATAAGCTTAGAGTAATACATTTATACTCAATAATGAAAGAATACAAATTTTGTAGCACATTTCCTCTTACATCTCATTGGCAAGAAATTAATCGTTTGACCAGACTTAACTGCAAAGAGGCTGGGAAATAAAGTTTTTCATCTATGTGCCCTGCATAAAATTGAGGGATTTATTACTAAGGTAAAAAAGGAGGAAAAAAACGCACACAATACAAATGAGTAACAAAACACTGATTCTTTACAAATACTAATACAATAGACCTCTAGCAAGACTGTTCAGAGGGGAAAAGAGAGATAACATTAAAAAAATAATATACTATGACATAATTGAGAGTTTTAAAAATTTTTATAAAGATCTACATGAGCAAATTTAAAACCTCAAAAAATAGACAAAAATTGGCAAAAATATAAAATGCCAAAATTAGCACAGGAAACAGTAGAGTAATATTCCATTGTGTATATGTGCCACATCTTCTTTATCCATTCATCTGTTGATGGACACTTAGGTTGCTTCCATGTCCTGGCTATTGTAAATAGAGCTGCAATGAACATTGTGGTACATGGTAAGTTGGCCCTGCAGACACAGGATTCAAACTCAGATCTATGGAGTAAGTTAAAAAACTACATCCTAAATCACCAACGTCACCTTCTTTTCCACTTCTCCCAAACTTAAAAAAAAAAATGTATATTAATGTAACAGGCTTAGGCTAAATTCTATGAGTTTGTAGAATTCCAGTTTCTTTTCTTCCAAGATAGAACACTCCAGAATTAGTTTGGGAATGTACAAAGAAAATTGTCACCGCATTTGTAATGCTGAAAAGTGAAAGGAAATGTTTTGTTCATAATCATTTGAACTCTTCAAGCCATAAAGAACAAAGATGCTTAACCTATCTTTAACATTCATTTCTGTGTTATTGAACCAAAACTGCCTGCAGGTGCATGTGGCTATTTAAAGGGAATTGTAAATCGCTTTCATATCTTACTAATGTAGTGAGGATGTATAAATAGTTGCACATGGCAGATAATTAGTTTATGCCAACACATTATTGTGCTTATGAGCATCTGGATATCAACTACTTGGCAAAGCATTCGAAGGAAGTTATTGCTAACAAAATACTATGAAGTCATTTGCAAAATGCTGAGTGGTGAATATTCAAGTGACAAAAGGAATATGTTAAACTTGTGTAATGTATATTAAGATTTAATTTAAATAAGGAAATTCAGAGAAAAAGTATGCTTCACAATCAGGAAATGGTGTACTTAATATTTCTTGGGACTTGTTTTCCTTTTATTACTTTCTTGTTAAATAAGAAGAGAACAAACGCATACATAAAAATACACATATTATATAAATTGCATTTTTTCTACTTTGCAGAAAACGCTTAGAAAAACATTGGAAATCTTTATTCCTAGAAAAATATATATATACGCACATATATGTGTTTATGTTTATTATGCCATACTCTTTAAAAATTCTAAAAGAAATTCTAGGATACATTGTCATTCTTTCTCTTGTCAGGCAGTCTGAAATCTGTCCACCCACAGAGAAGGCTAAATTGCCTAAAGCCCTTGTAAACTGTGGGCATTGTTTTCTCTTATATCCCATGTACCACTCAGCTTGGAGGTGGATAGGACTCCTATTTGGTACTCATCGCAACATCCAGACCATTCTCTTCCCTACTATCAAAAAACCCCAGCTTCTTTGAAGCCACTGTCTTCAGTATGTAGCCTCTTACCCACTTTTGCTGCTAATATTTCCTATCTTTCACCCCCTTTTATTAATACCTCAATTCCCATCATTCTGTAGGTAGGTAAGACCTATTGACACTGGAACCGTTTCACCGGCTACACTCTTGACTTTTCTTACCTGACTCAGATTCCGTGATGCATCGTTATATTCATTGCCCTACCTAGACCCCGTCACTTACCCCTTTCTTACTTTGTTGAACTAATTTGGGAAAACCCCAATCCTCTTTGAATCCAACTCTTGACAGACTTACTTGGTGCCAGCAACTGAGTAGCTGCATGTGCCTAGAGAGAAACACAAAATGTCATGATCAAAACCCTCAAGTGGGCCTGTAGTGCACCAGGGTAATCCTATTGTATTTTTTTAGACAGCTTTCTCTCACTCTGCTGCATGATTATTTCATACCTTTTTTTCAAAATTTTTATTGGAGTATAGTTGTTATACAATGTTATGTTAGTTTCTACTGTGCAGCAAAGTTAATCAGCTATAAGTATACATATATCCCCTCTTTTTTGGATTTCCTTCCCATTTAGGTCACCACAGAGCATTGAGTAGAGTTCCCTGTGCTATACAGTAGGTTCTCATTAGTTACCTATTTTATACATAGTATTAATAGTGTATATGTCTCAATCCACATCTCCCAATTCATCCCACCCCCTCTTCCCCCTGGGTATCCATATGTTTGTTCCTTATGTCTGTGTCTCTATTTCTGCTTTGCAAATAAGATCATCTATACCATTTTTTTAGATTCCACATATATGCATTTATATACAATATTTGTTTTTCTCTTTGTGACTTACTTCACTCTGTATGAAAGTCTCTAAGTCCATCCACATCTCTACAAATGACCCAATTTTGCTCTTTTTTATTGCTGAGTAATATTCCAGTATATTTATGTACCATACCTTCTTTTTTTCTTCTTTTTTCTTTTCTTTTATTATTTTTTTAACATCTTTATTGGAGTATAATTGCTTTACAATGGTGTGTTAGCTTCTGCTTTATAACAAAGTGAATCAGTTATACATATACATATGTTCCCATATCTGTACCATATCTTCTTTATCCATTCACCTATCAATGGACGTTTAGGTTGCTTCCATATCCTGTCTATCGTAAATAGTGCTGCAGTGAACATTGGGTCGCATGTGTCTTTTTGAATTATGGTTTTCTCTGGGTATATGCCCAGTAATGGGATTGTGCGGTCATACAGTATTTCTATTTTTAGTTTTTTAAGGAACCTCCATACTGTTCTCCATAGTGGTTGTATCAATTTACATTCTCACCAACAGTGCAAAAGGGTTCCCTTTTCTCAACACCCTCTCCAGCATTTATTGTTTGTAGACTTTTTGATGATGGCCATTTTGACCAGTGTGAGGTGATACCTCATTGTAGTTTTGATTTGCATTTCTCTAATAATTTGTGATGTTGAGCACCTTTTCATGTTCCTCTTGGCCATCTGTATGTCTTCTTTGGAGAAATGTCTATTTAGGTCTTCTGCCAGTTTTGTTTTTTTTTTTTTTTTTTTTTTTGCAGTATGCAGGTCTCTCACTGCTGTGGCCTCTCCCGTTGCGGAGCACAGGCTCCGGACGCTTAGGTTCAGCGGCCATGGCTCACGGGCTCAGCCACTCCACGTCATGTGGGATCCTCCCACACCGGGGAAAGAACCCGCATCCCCTGCATCAGCAGGTGGACTCTCAACTACTGCACCACCAGGGAAGCCCTGGTATAACATCTTTGAAAACAATTTTTTGTTCTCCAGTAAAGTTGAAGATTTGTTTATCATGTGATCCAACAATTCTACTCCTGGAGATATAACCAGAGACACTCTTACACCTGTACAGAGACACAGGAAAAAATATTCATAGAGCCTGATTTGTAGTAGCAAAAAAGATCTTGAAAGAACCACAAAATCCATCAACAGAAAAATGGATAAATAATTCATGATGAATTTTACAATGGAATATTATATAACTATTAATGAATGAACTACAGCAACAGAGACAACTTGGAAAAACCTCAGAAACGTAATGTGTGAAAGGTCAAATTGCAAAAGATGACAAGCAGAATGATGCCATTTTCATGAAGCACAGAAACAAGCAAAACTAAACAATAAAAATTCTAGAGAACACATGTATATTTTTCACTGAATAATATTGATAAAAATAATTAGAATGATAAACATGAAATTTAAGAGGGAGGCGTAAGGGAAGGAATTCACAGGTAGGCAGTAGTGGTAATGTTCTAGCACTTTAATTTCGAGTTGGGCGCATGGGTATTTGTAGGAAGATCATAGTCTGAGTTTTTTCAAGGTAAGTCCTAGTTTATTTCCATTATCTTTGTGTAATTATAATAGCATCCCTTTCACTCCCAAAAGTTTGACAAAGGCCAAAAGATCTGGATCATAATTATATAGTCTCCTTATTCATAATCTACATTTGTTAAGGAGAATTTGATATTTATTAAAGGCTGCATAATTAAAATGCAATTAAAATAAATGTGAATACTAACATGGTTGTGTTGATAGAAATTTAAATTCTTAAAACCATTCTAGTCCTAAGTATTCACAGCTTTAAAAGTTTACACAAGCTTTGACCCATTAATCCCACTTTAAGAAACATAGTTTAAGGAAATAATTGAACAAAGGTACAAGGATGTGTATATAAGGATGCTCACCACACAATTATTGAAAATTAAAAATCAGAATGACAAGCAAAAGACTGGAACCAGCCTAAATTGGTCCATGTCTTTAATGAAATAGTAAGCAGACAGGAGGGTGTATACCACTAAACGTGTGCCTTTACCTTCATCATCTCACTTGAGTTTCAACAAAGAAATTGTTGAACAACAAACAGGAGATACCTGTTTCCAGGAAAAGAAAAAAGGTAAATGTTGTAGGCAAACATGGTCAGTGGTATAGCCTTCTGGTCCAAATTCTTTTTCAATTAAAGAATGGTGCAACCTTGGACTGTGGTTAGCAGAAGTAATAAGGTAAAGTATGCATTTGGGGATGAGCCACAGGGAATCTTATACATAAATGTGATCTATAAATCTTACCATAAATACATATATATGTGGTGTTGTTTCAATACTATTTCCTGATTATAAAAAGTATATTTATGCCTTAACATACATATGGCTGTATGCAGTTCTGTTGATGACCCAAGAGTAATACTGTGATTCTAAATTTTCTCAAATATAGCCAGGTCATGATAAAAAAGGATAAAGTCCTTGAAGGTACTAATGCAAAATTCATTATTAAAGTAATCAATCTTGAAATAATGAAACCACCAAAGCCGAAAAGCAACGTTCACTCTCAAATTTTTTCCAGTTCCCTAGGGAAGCCAAGGAGCTGGGCAGCCACTGGTGACACTTTGGAGAAGCCATGGACGCCATGTTCAACAACACAAAGCCCCCTTGGCTCAGGGCCTCCTGGCCAAAGAAACCTAGGCCCGGCTTGCTAAGAGCCCAGTTCAAAGGGAGGTATGGGACAGAGCATCTTTCTCAGGCTGGGCATCCAATTTCATCCATACTTGGCCATCTGCATGCTGCATGAGAATTAGGAAGCTATGGTGTATGCAGTATTTCCCTCACTATTAAAAAGAACTTCATTCTCAGCCCGTATATCTTAGAAGGTTGCAGAAGTTGGCATTTATCAAATTTGAAGACCAGCAAAACTGCAAACAACCCAGATGCCTGTTTCTTAATTTCAATCTTGAGTAAAGGATTGTCTGCTATCTGGGCATCTTAGGTGATGCAAGAAGCTTAGAGAACACTAGCAAACATTGGGAGTCTCACGTTCCACCTTATTTTCTCAGGAGGAATTAAAATCTTTCTTGGCTTCTCTGCCTAGGAAGTAGGTCGCAAGTTATCTACAAATTCTCAATTTGCAGCTAACATTCTGCCCTGGAATCACAAGAGCTTAGTATAAACACCAATTTTCTTTGTGTTAACAAATGTCATCACATAAATAAATAGTCTGAAAATGGAATATCTCCTTTCCTACACAAACCCAAAGATCTAACTACATGGGTAATATTCCTGCCACAATATTTCTTACTAAACAGTAAGACTTGACATGGGGAAAAAGGCAAAGATATTTAGAAGGAGAAACAGTGTTGGGGATGAGCCATGCTTTTAAAAATTCTTTTAGCTCTAAATTTTATATACATTTTCTGTATGCATATTGAACTTCAATAAAAATTTAAATATGTAAATAGGGATAATTAATTATAAGATAATAACTAATACTGAATTTTTAAAAATTCTGCCATACATTGTCCATATGTTGTTGAACAAAGACATACTTTAGAAATAAATTCATAAAGTTGAAAATAAGAAACAAAAAATAGAGCAAAGACAAAAAACAGGGTAGCGATTTTAATATTGAATAAAACAGAATTTAAGGTGCAAATTAACACGAGGAGAAAGATAGATATTATACATACTGGTAGAAAAAGGAAGGAAGAAAGGAAGGGAAAGAAAGAAAGGGAGGGAGGGAGGAAAGAAGGAAGGAGAAAGAGAGAAAGAGAGAGAGGAAGGAAGGAAGGATAATAATCACACATAGGTAGGCACTAAAAATATAATCTCAAAATAAAGAAACAACTGAAAGAATTACAGGGAGAAATAAACAATTATAGTTGAAGAATGTCATACATCTATTTTAGAAACTGAGATTTCAAGTAGACAAAAGTAAGCAAGAAGTAAACAGTTTGAATAACATATATATAAGCTTAGAGTAATACATTTATACTCAATAATGAAAGAATACAAATTTTGTAGCACATTTCCTCTTACATCTCATTGGCAAGAAATTAATCGTTTGACCAGACTTAACTGCAAAGAGGCTGGGAAATAAAGTTTTTCATCTATGTGCCCTGCATAAAATTGAGGGATTTATTACTAAGGTAAAAAAGGAGGAAAAAAACGCACACAATACAAATGAGTAACAAAACACTGATTCTTTACAAATACTAATACAATAGACCTCTAGCAAGACTGTTCAGAGGGGAAAAGAGAGATAACATTAAAAAAATAATATACTATGACATAATTGAGAGTTTTAAAAATTTTTATAAAGATCTACATGAGCAAATTTAAAACCTCAAAAAATAGACAAAAATTGGCAAAAATATAAAATGCCAAAATTAGCACAGGAAACAGTAGAGTAATATTCCATTGTGTATATGTGCCACATCTTCTTTATCCATTCATCTGTTGATGGACACTTAGGTTGCTTCCATGTCCTGGCTATTGTAAATAGAGCTGCAATGAACATTTTGGTACATGACTCTTTTTGAATTATGGTTCTCTCAGGGTATATGCCCAGTAGTGGGATTATGTGTTTGTTGGCGATCTGTATATCTTCTTTGGAGAAATGTCTATTTAGTTCTTCTGCCCATTTTTGGATTGGGTTGTTTGTTTTTTTGTTATTGAGCTGCAAGAGTTGCTTATAAATTTTGGATATTAATCCTTTGTCAGTTGCTTCATTTGCAGCTATTTTCTCCCATTCTGAGGGTTGTCTTTTGGTCTTGTTTATGGTATCCTTTGCTGTGCAAAAGCTTTTAAGTTTCATTAGGTCCCATTTGTTTATTTTTGTTTTTATTTCCATTTCTCTAGGAGGTGGGTCAAAAAGGATCTTGCTGTGATTTATGTCATAGAGTGTTCTGCCTATGTTTTCCTCTAAGAGTTTGATAGTGTCTGGCCTTACTTTTCTATTTTTAGTTTTTTAAGGAACCTCCATATTGTTCTCCATAGTGGCAGCCATAAAAAGAAACGAAATTGAGTTATTTGTAGTGAGGTGGATGGACCTAGAGTCTGTCATACAGAGTGAAGTAAGTCAGAGAGAGATAAACAAATACCGTATGCTCACACATATATATGGAATTTAAGAAAAAAAGGTCATGAAGAACCTAGGGGTAAGACAGGAATAAAGACACAGACCTACTAGAGCATGGACTTGAGGATATGGGGAGGGGGAAGGGTAAGCTGTGACAAAGTGAGAGAGTGGCATGGACATATATACACTACCAAACTTAAAATAGATAGCTAGTGGGAAGCAGCCGCATAGCACAGGGAGATCAGCTCGGTGGTTTGTGACCACCTAGAGGGGTGGGATAGGGAGGGTGGGATGGAGGGAGACGCAGGAGGGAAGAGATATGGGAACATATGTATATGTATAACTGATTCACTTTGTTATAAAGCAGAAACTAACACACCATTGTAAAGCAA
>NC_041233.1:37393327-37432518 GCF_002837175.3 Physeter macrocephalus | reverse complement strand
AACTAACACACCATTGTAAAGCAATTATACTCCAATAAAGATGTTAAAAAAAAAAAGAAAAAAAGAAAAAAGTAGACAAAGATACCAATACCATCCAGATAATTGAAAAGGCAATCAAAGACATTCTTTCTTTAAAAAGCCCATGTTTACATGAGCTTATAAGTGAGTTCTACCAAATTCTACAGGAGCAAATAATTCTTATACAAACTTTTACAGAAAAAATTGAGTAAAATCTGTCCTACTCATTTTAATAAAAGTTCATATTAATGATACTAAAACCAGATAAGGGCAGTATAAAAACAGACATTCACATATGAATATTGATGTAAAATTTCTACATAAAGTATTTTTTTTAAGTAAGGCAGACTGCCACATGCAGCACCTCATTTGGATGTATCTGGAGTCTTGGAAGCTTGACTACCCTATGTTCTCCTACAGTGGACCTTGAGAGCTTGTTTGGAGGTTCTAGCAGGGAAGCACAGCTAACGGTATACACTTGGCCAAAGAATGGTCCTCCTCTAACAGGGAAGGTCATTCTCTTCGTCCAAGTGCACAGCTTTGGGAGGGACACACATTGAGTGGTGAGGGAGGAAGGGGACACCCACCTAGCCAGCCTGATCAGCCAAATCAACCCTGGTGATCAATGGGGTGACAGATGTCACAGCTGGATTCTACATAAAGTATTAACATATCAAATTCAACTAAAAAGCTATAAATAGAAGAATGTCATATTCACATTCATTTATATAGGATATTGTTTTCTGGATATTTCTGGAGTTTAAGGTAAGTAATAATTTTTTGTACCACTTAAAAATATTTCATTGACGTTTATTATTTTTGTTTACAAGTCACCTATCAGTAACAGAAGATCTAGGTTTTATGTAGTCTGAAGCTTATAAAATTCAGGAGCACTTATTTAAAAAAAAGAGAATACAAAACTATAAATACAAAATTAGGTTCAGTAGTGAATATTTATTTAGTATGAGAGAATAAATCACAGAAAATTATGTTTATAAAAAGGTAAATATACTACAAACATCAAAAATCTAGAAAAACAAAATAATATTTTTAAATAATTAACTGCCTGACAAACTATAATACTTTTTTCCTCCATTTTTCTGCTGTATATTCTTTGATGTCTCTTCATTTGACAATTTTTTAAGAGAATAGGGAAAGACTCCTCTAGCATGTTTGAAATTTATTTTTTCTTACTGATTGATTATAAAAATTTCTTTAGCATCACTCTTTTGGTAATGCAGTAAAAAAAGTTAATGATATTGTCAAAATTGGGAAAACCCATATCAAGTTTATTTCATATGCAAACTATAAAATTTGGAAGAATTTTCTATAGATTAGCTTCTGTATATTTCCAATCTTTTGTTTGTTTGCTTACTTGCTTGTTTTTCTCCACTACACACATACTTCTAGTGCAGTCACCATAAGGATGCTCATACTAAGGTGTAACACTTAACCCTATACCTTTGTCATGGTAAGTCATCATGCTAGGCAAAAGAAGAGTATTACTGAAAACTGTTTCTATACAATACCAATATATGTGAAAGTAACCAAGAACCACATAATTATATTCTACTAAACCAAACTAGATGAATCCCTAAATCAACTTCCCGTTGGCCTGATCCCCCCAAATCCTGAAAATATTGTAACACATCCATCATGGTGGCTAGTGTATAGAAGGAAATCAGAGTGAAAAAGAGTAGTCTTAATCAATTAAATTTAAAATATCTTAATGGCATGTTTTATATATTAAAAAAAACTATGACCATGTAAACAGATGCCTCAGAAGGACACCATGTAATTGAGGGACCCTGAAGTTTAAGCTTCATTGGTGTCACAGAAATCCATCTCTGGCAGTCTATCTTTTTTCATATATATATATATATATATATATATATATATATATAAATTTATGTATTTGTTTATTTATTTTTGGCTGCATTGGGTCTTTGTTGCTGCACACGGGCTTTCTCTAGTTGCGGCGAGCGGGAGCTACTCTTTGTTGCTGTGCGTGGGCTTCTCATTGCGGTGGCTTCTCTTGTTGCAGAGCATGGGCTCTAGGTGCACGAGCTTCAGTAGTTGTGGCACATGGGCTCAGTAGTTGTGGCACATGGGCTTAGTTGCACTGTAGCATGTGGGATCTTCCCGGACCAGGGCTTGAATCTGTGTCCCCTGCATTGGCAGGCAGATTCTTAACACTGTGCCATCAGGGAAGTCCCTCTGGCAATCTATCTTATTGCTGTTCTTTGGAAGATAATTTTTCTTCTTTTTCTTGCTGCTAATAAGATTTTCCTTTATCTTTCATTTCTGTTAGTTTTACTCTGATGTGTCTAAGTGTGGTTTTCTTTTGATTTATTCTGTTTAGAGTTTTTAGGACTTCTTAAATACGGGGCTTTATGTGTTTTATTAGTTTTAGAAAATCCTCAGCCATTATCTCTTCAAATATTGTTTTTGTTTTATTCTCTCTATCCTCTCCTTCTGGTACTCTAATTACACTACTTTAGACTTTCTCACTGTATTCCCTATGTCTGTTATAATATCTTCTGTGTTTTTATCTTTTTGTCTTCCCATGTGTCAGTATAGGTATTTTATTCTAAACCATCTTCCAGTTCACTAATTCTCTCTTCAGCTGCATGTAATCTGATGTTTAACCATCTACTGAGTTGATTTTGGTTATTGTAACTTTCAGTTCTGGAATTTTCATTTGATATTTTTTTATTCTTTCCAAATCTCTGCCAAATTCACAGTCTCACCTTTTATTTCTTTGAAAAGGGTAAGTATAGTCTTTCAAAGTGTATTTTCTGATACTTCCATTTCCAGGATCAACTATTTGTCTGTTTCTATTGTCTATTGTTTTTCTTTTTTTTCTTTCCAGTATGTTTTATTATCTTTTCATATGCCTGGTTTTATTATCAAATCCCTGATATTATATATGAAAAACTAGAGAAATAAAATAATTTTAAGCCTAGGATGATGTTATATTCCTCCAAATAGATTTATATTGCTTTTGACAGTCTCCTAGGTTTCACTGGCAAAAACTGCAGCACTAAATACAATGCCAGAGACTAAAATAAATAAAAGCTGTACCTCACGCCTTCTGAGGGCCAGTTTATTTCTGGTTCACCATTTCTCCTAAGGATTAGCCCTTTAGGATCCTGACCCAAAGCTGGGAGGGTTTCCAGGGTTCCTCTTCCTTAGCAGGTTCTGAGTTCTATCCCCTCAAAGCTATTGACAGCTCTCCTCAATTCTTAACCTCTCAGCTACCTCTTCTAGGATTGAAAGATGCCTCTGGGAGAAAAAATTTTCAAGTTCCAGGCTCATTTGGAGTTTCTTCTCCCAGATTTTATTCTCATATTTCTTCATTGCCTGTTAGCTCTCTGACAATTTTAAACAGATGTTTTAAAATATATATTTTGCCTAGCTTTTCCAGTCATTCTTAGTAAGAGGGAAGTCCAGATTATTTAGTCTATATTCCTGGAAATCCAAGTCCCCCATAGCCCAACTCATTGCAATACAAGACAATACTTGTGTCTGTGGAGGTACCTTCAAAGCTCTCAATTCACAGAAATTAAAGGCTTTGAGCAGACGAATTTCATGAAATTGCTAACCAGCTGCTAAAGACTCAAAAGCATCTGGTTAGTGATATTAGCATGGATGAATAACATTATTGAGCCCTTTTAAAATGGAAATTCAGGCCACCATCCCTAAGCAAACTTCTAGTAGCAAGGTCTTCACTTACCTACAAAAAATAAGCTAATATTCTCAAAGCCAAACATAACTTGAATGAACATCCCACAACCTAAGCTCATCATCTAAAGCTTTGCAATGCTTCTGCTCCCAAGAGATCCCAGACTCTGAGCATCTTCCCTTTTAGACAGAATCTAGTGTCAGTCGTTACTCACTCAATCCCACCCTTTCTTACATAAGGAAATCTCAGCCCATATCTTCCTCTTCTTGACCCCCTCCCCACCTATCTGTTTCAGCTCAGGATATATACATTTAATTAATTCAGCTTTACCTCCAACCTGTAAATAGTGGGAGAAGTGTCAGATTTATATGGTGGATAAATAACAAGGGTTTTCCCAGGAGACTCCATCCTGGTGAAAGAGAGTAACTGTAATTTTCAGTTATGAGTAATTGTACATAATATAATCCTAAATGATTTTTCTTCTGTAATTTCATTAGAGTTTAGAAATTTAATTAGATTTTGAATCACTCTGAAATAAAGTAGCAAAACACCAAGAGACTGGGAACGGTGGTTATTTTGTCCTTTGAGGCCACATTCTTGGTCTCAAACTGGCATGTCTTCATTAGGAGGAAGTTTGCAGAACTTCTTGATATATTATTGTCTTTCAGAATGGACTCTGAATAGGTCTTTGGAGAGCATTAGAAAGGTACACAACTATTATGCACACTCTTCTTGAGGTTTAAGATCATCTGCCTTGCATATACTTAATAAAAATATGTCTCTAAAGTTGTTTAAGAAACTGTGGAGATAAGAAAGATGTTCCTTGAATGCCCCAATGCTGTTCCTGGATTATTAGCAACTACCTGTACATTATGATGCAGTGAGGGGCTGTTTGCTTAACTTTAATGACTATGTAAGGTTTATGGTTATTTTTATTGCTACAGCATATGAACTGTCATGGTGGCTATAATTAGAGGCAAGCTAAAGTGTTGCTGTTACAATCCTCCAGGACTGGGGAGAAACTACTTCCTTCTTATCAACTTTGCCTCTGTGCAAGAGTTGGCAAAAAAAAAAAAAAAGAAAAAAAGAAAAAAAAAGGAATCAAATTAAATGAACAGTTCTTACCTCAAAACAGGTTATGACACAGAAAAATTGAAAAGAGCATTAAAACTCCAGGCTAACAGCTTGCACCTAACGAAGCTGGAAGGAAACAATCTTCTTTTCCCCCAAATACCCTGATTTGTTTAATTCTCTGAAAGGCCATTGCCCACATCTTTTCCCAGAGGCCATCTGGGAAGCATGGTGATTGTGGAAATGCTCTAAGGGGTTTCCATATATCTCTGCCACGCTGCTGCTGCCTCTACCCAAATATCCTCTCTGTATCCCAGGCTGGGGACTGAAAAACTCAGGACAGACTAAGATGTATAGAGAAAACAGCCCAGAGGCTCTGGGAGCCCGTGAAAATGTCCCTGGGCTGCAGAGGAAAAATTCAGAAGCCCCAGGATTTAAAATGAATTAGACAATCTGACTACCTGGTCATTCTGAAGAAAGTAGGATGGTTTGGGTAGGAAGCTGAAAACACATTATGGACTCAGGAGAGCTGAGAGTTCTGTGGTGTGAATACAAGTGTCCAAGAGGCACTGGGAAGGAGGTGGGAGGAGAATCTGGGGAAAGGAAGAGCCTGGGAAGAGCTCCCTGAGCCTGGTTGGAGCAGAGCTGCAAATGTCTCAACAAGGGCTGCCCAGCTCTGTGCTGGACTCTGGGCAGTGACAGACACAGGAAACACGGCACCTGGCTCCACCGCCACCCCCGCTATTCATGCTGGCCCACTGTCTGCCTTCTCTTCTGCACTGTGAGTTCTCTGAGCAACACGGATGTGTCAGATTCATTTTCGTTTCCACTACACACACAGCAATTCCTGTTATACAGCAGGAGTTCAATAAATGTTGAATGAATGAATGGGATCAGAAAATAGCAAAGAGAAGCCAATGCCTCTGCCGTAAGGTGGGACCTGACAGTGGCTTCATGTTTGTCCAGGGATGTAACTAAACGAGGGCCTCCTTGAGAAGGTCAGCTGGTAATTTTTAACAAAAACTTTCAAAATGGCTGGTGCTCTTCGACATGTGAACTGTACTACTGGGGCTCTTTTCCAAGGAAATAACCTCAAAGATGGAAAATAGCCCAATGCACAAATATACCTGTAACAATGAAAAATTAGAAATAACCTAAACGTTCAAAGAGGAACACACCGAATCAGGATGCACACACTTGATGGGATATAGTGCAACTAATAACGATAATTTTTACAAAGAGATAACATGGAGAAGCCCGTTTGAGGAGAAAACAATATACAAGATCTGTTTACACAGCATGATCACAAAAATGCATGGGGGAAAAAACTGGTAATGTAACACCAAAATGACAAAAATAGCTGTGTTTGGGCTATTAGACTGTGGGAAAATCAATGTCTCCTCCACTCAACTTTTCTGTGTTTTCCAAACTTTTATTGATGCCACAGCAGTGGTCTCACTTTTAAAAGAGCCCTCAGCCCAAACCATCTGAGTCACCACCAAACGCCTGCCAACCACGGCCGGACTGGCAAGTAGGCTTTGTGGTGAGTCTTTTCCAAGAGATTTTCTGGTGAGATTTTCACGGGAAAACCATCTCCTGTGTTCAACCCCCTGGTGACTTCTGCTCACAAGACCCTAAATCCAACCTTTCTGAAAATGTACAGCAACTCTAAGTCATGGAACTGAGCTAAGCTTTATGTATTTTTTCCTTGCTTTCAAGATTTCATTCCATTTTATTTTATGCAAGTCACCGAGGCACCATCTGTGTCAAACTTCTGCCTTAGGTCTCAACTGGGACAATTAGCTACCGTTTATCTGCATCCTTCTGTCATTTCCACTGGAATATAGTGTTCTCATCACATCCCGTTCTGAGATTTGCCTGCTTCGGAGCAGTTGGGGAGAGCTTTCTCCAGTGTCAAACATCATCTTCTAGTGCAGATTTTGTGGTTCTGGGGGCAGTATTATCTTCTGCTCTCCTTGGAGGTCCATCCTGCTGATTACCTGAGCTCTAAGCCATCCCTCAACTCCCTGGATCATTCTCTCCGGGAAGAGCCAAGAGACAAGTGCAGGCAGTGCCAGGGGAACCAATGCAAGGAACAAGATTGTGAGTCGATCGTGCACTCTAATTAAACTTGGGAGTTGGGGGGATACTAGGAGAGCATGCAGAGCCCAAGATCAAAAACAGACAGGCAGGAAGACGTGAGTGGTGTTGGGCTGGAGAAACAGCCCTCTGAAAAAAAAAAAACAGAGAAAACTGAGCCATGCCCTAAGCATCTGGAGCTGAGACCCTGGGGGTCCAGGCATTCTTGAGGCCTAAACAGGGATTCTGAGCTCTGGAGCAGTAAGTGCTGGCTTTGAGGCCTGGCTCTGCACCTTACTGGCCATATCTAGGAGCAGGGGTCACAGGGAAGCCGGATGAGCCATAGTTGTCCCACAGAGTTGTCATACAGCAGTACCAGACCAAGAAGGGAGAGAGGGCCATGCGTGCTTAGGAACCCACCCTGGACCCAGGCTGCCTGGGTCCCAGTGTCCACATCCCCAGTTATGCTTAGTGTCACCTAAGCAAGTCACATGACCTCCCTGGGCCACAGTCTCTTCATCTGTCAGATCAGGAAGATGATCACAGTAAGACCTGCCTGGCCCTGAGAGAGCTGGCACACTGAGGCCATCAGAAGCACACCTGCCCGTAATGATGTTCACTCACTGATTCAGTATGGCGTCTGGCACAGAAGGGACGCCTCGCACTGATTCCACCTGACCTCAGTCCTCACCGACTTCCCGGCTGCCTCAGAAGGAGAACACACCTGTCCTTCTGTCACCTTGTTCCTTCTGGGCACAGATCCATCTGTGCCTGGGTTGGGCTCCTGCTTTTCCGAGCTGGGCAGCTCCCTGGCCTGGCCCTCATCTGCCCTCCACCTACACCCCTCGATGGCCAGAAACAAGGGGTTCACAGACACCCTGCACCAGGGCTGGCTCAGCCTTGCCACCAACAGCCTTCTCCCCAGACAGAGACAGCCAACTGCTGGTGACAAAGACACCTTGAGGCCCAACTACTCCACATTCTCGTTCACCTCGCCTCCCGCCCTGGGGGTCCTGAAGTCACAGCAGCACAAGAGGCTTGCAGCTGGCTCTCCATGGCTACCAACCACCCCCAGGCCGCACAGGAGCATAGTTCCTCACTGGCCCTTCCTCTCCTCCCTCCCGAAATCTGAAGGCCGCCTCCATCCCATCCAACTTTACTCCTGGTGTCAGCCCAGGGCACACCCGGGGCCACGGCACACACGCAGGCACTCTACCGTGTTCTGTATATTCAGGCACCCAGAAGGTAGGGAAGTGGAATCCCAGGATTACAGACAGACCCGGCTGGAGTCCAGGCATGGTCTATATCTCATGGCGAGCCAACAGTAGGAAGGGTCAGAGGATGGGAGGGAGAGGGGTGGAAGGTCTGCTGAGCTCTTGATGAGTGCCAGCACTGTGCTAGGCACATCCACATGCTCCAATACGAGGCAGTGTCCTGCTCCACGTCGACTTGGCCACCTCCACTTTCAGCCACAGCAGGTGGACAGTTCCAAGCATGCGTCCCAACTCCAGCCTGAGCCTTGGTTCTCTTTGCCTCTGCTTCTGAGTTTTCTTTGAAGACATGGCATCCTACTCAGCTCACAGGCAGTCTGGAAATATGGGGGAGTTACAGCTTCCTGGGCAACTCCACTAATGGGGGATGGGAGCTCGCATGCTCCAGCCTCTTGAGTTTTAAACAGACAATTTTGGCTGGGGTAGGCTTCTCAGAGATTCCTGCAGAGTTCCGCCTCCACTGTCTGTAGAAATCACCTTGCTATACACATTTTATGAGCTTTTCCCAGTCTCACCCTCCTTACTCCCTCATTCCTGCTCCCTGGTCTCACCTCCCAAATGGGTTCTTTGTACCCAAGGATTTGTCTCAGGTTCTGCTTGGGGGAAGACACAAACAAAAGCATCTCAAAAAAAAAAAAAAAAAAAAAAAACGGAATGGAGGACTTTGCAATTTATATTCTTAGCTGCCTTCTCGCAAAGGTGAATGTTGTTTAATGAAAGCCATTTTGCTTTCTAAGCACTCAGATGACTTAGACGTGACCCTGGGGAGAAGGATTTGGTGTTCCTGTGTTATCTGGTGCAGACGGGAGGAGGGAGGTGCAGCAGCAAAGGAAGAATGAGAAGCCAGTGGGGGCCCTTGAGGGACAGGCCAACAGATGGGCTGAGTGGAAGGCATCTGGAGGGAACTTTGTGACCACCTAGAGGGGTGGGATAGGGAGGGTGGGAGGGAGGGGGATGTAAGAGGGAAGAGATATGGGAACATATGTATATGTATAAGTGATGCACTTCGTTATAAAGCAGAAACTAACACACCATTGTAAAGCAATTATACTCCAATAAAGATGTTAAAAAAAAATAAGCGATTTCAGATGTTTGCGAACAGTGGTGTTCTATGTGAGTCTCCCCCAATCTGTCTCAACAGTGTGTGTGAGTGGATCTTCTGGAGCTCAGTTCAGGGATGAGTCTCACTGCTGCATCAGTGTTAGGCTTGGAAAGACTCCCATCCCAAGGAGGGCAAGGTCTCCAGGAAAAGTGGTCAAGAAGATGCAAAGCCATGGGAAGGCGGAATCCGGAATCGTGCAAGGCTTTCTTGGTAGGTGGGATTGGGGTGTGAGCCATCCTGCCCAGAGCTTGAGGGACAATGAGCTCCTTTTCCCCACACAGCTCGGCTGAAGTCATTCCAATAGTGCTGGGAAGCACAAATTGAAGATATCACAGGTGGGGTGGAGAGAGCTGGGGCATTTGTCGAGGTTAACACAGGGGGGAACCAAAATCCAAACCTGGGCATGTCTGTCTCCAAAACCTGTGCCTTTCACAATACCTGACGGGCCAAAGGAAAAGCACTGTTGATAAAGTCAGCGAAAGGGTTAACCTGAGGAGGGCGTCTGTTTCCTGTGTGTTCACTGGCCTCAGTGACCCTGAAGGCAGGGACAAACTCTTGCGCATGATAAACACAATATGTAACCACTATAGAGGGCTTTATTCCAGACACTGTTCTAATGACTTTTTCGGTAAAACTGATTTCCTTCTTCGAGGGGGAAGAAAACATACACACACACGTGATGTACTGCCCTGGAATGAAGCCTTATGTCTATGTCATATTTCCAAGCACAGCTGCTAACAATTTGGCCACTTTGAGTGGCTCCTCGTGTTCCATGAAATAGCTCTAGATGTCTCCTCTATTAATTGCTGGAAGGGAAAATGAGAGTTGTAGTGTCTGGTAAACGAAGAAATGAAGCCAAATGGCTACTGAGACTCTATTAGGACAGAGAGAGTGAGCAGCTCACACCTCTGGTCCCATGATCTCGTTTGGACAAAACAGAATTCTCACACTTCCTTGGAAGTGTGTCACCAACATGCCTGACAAGCTGGCTTAGTGGCCTGGCTTTCCACACATACTGCACACGTAGGCTGGCAGGACAGACCACTCTGCTGGACTCAGGTTACAGTGAGTCTAGGGATGCTTCACCTTGAACATTTGTCATCCAGGTTCCCTGTATTGTGGCATTGTCTGTCATTATACGTGGTCACCAGACCCCAAAACAGTGTACCCTGAAGGCAGGGATGAGCTCTTGCACATAAGAAACACAATAAGTAACAACTATGTAAAGTTTTATTCTAGACACTGTCCTAATGACTTTTTTGGTATTAACTACCTTGCTTCTTCAAGGGGAAAAGAAACATGATGTAGTGCCACTCTGAGCTGACACTATCATTGCCCTCTGTTTCACAGATTAGATACTGAGGGATAGAGAGGTTACCTTCCTAAGGTCACAAGGTGGGGGAAGGAGTGGTAGAACTGGGATGTAAACCCAGGAGATCTGATCTAGAAGCTGGATCTTTACCGCTCTTGTAGACTATCTCTAAAAAGGGGTATCAATAAATGGCTGGGGGTGTCTGATGTATCATACCAACCTGAGCATGGTGATGACCTGGAAGAATATTTCTCAGCTCAAACTATTCCTGATCTGATAAATTGCTTACATTTTTGTCTAAAAACCCCTGGAATAAGAGAGAAGATAGTGGAGTTAGGTGAGATTGAAGTTCATCAGGGGGCATGGAGAAGGGTGTGATGCTGCCAGTGAGGGGCTGGTTAATACTGATCCAAAAGATCCAGAGATCTAGGTTGCCATCAACCATCCTTCGTCCTTGCTCTGACTCAATTTTCCAAACTTAGAGTAGAACAATAAGGATGGATACAAAAGGGGGGTTAATTCAAGTAGGATAAATACCAAGAAACCCACACTTACACATATCAAAGTAAACAGTAAATCAAAAACAAATAGAAAATATTTAAAGAACAACTGGGGGAAAAAAGACACATTACCTTCAGGGGTACAACAGTAAGAACAAACACTGATTTCTCAATAGGAATGATGGGAACCAAAGGATAATGGAATTCTGTCTTCAAAGTTCTGAAATCAACTGTGGACCTAGAATTCTATAGCCAGCAAAAATATCCTTCAAAAATAAAAGCAAAATAAAGATATTTTCAGGCAAACAAAAACAGAGGATATACCACCAGCAGACTGGCCACAAAATGAAATACTGAAAGGTTTCCTATTGCCAGAGGAAATGATTCTAAATAGAAGCAGAGAGATGCAGAAGAAAAAAAAAGTGAAGAGCAACAGAAAGAGAACATATATGAGTAAATATAAATGACTCTTGACTGTGTAAAGCAATAATAACAGTGTCTTGTGGGATTTAAGTAAGGTATAGAATTGAAATGCATGACAACAAGCACATAAGGTAGGAAGGGTACATGGAATTAAAGAATAACATTCTTACATTGTATGGGAAATGGTAAAGGTATGAATCTATATTAGACATTAGTAAGTAAGTGATGTATGTTGCAATCTCTAAGGTAACCATCAAAATTAGTAAAATAGCATGTAAGAAACTTTCTAATATAGGGGAAAGAATAGAATAATGAAAAACTTCTTAATCCAAAAGAAGGCAAGAAAGGAGAGGAAAAGGAACATGGACCAGGCAGGACCAGTAGAAGAGAGTGGAAAAGGTAGTTATAAACCTAAATGTACCAGTAAATGCATTAAGTATAAATGGAAGAAGTATTTCAAAGACATAGATCACAGACTGGAGAAAAAGACTACACTGCCTACAAAATACACACTTCATATGATATAGAACAGTTAAAAGGATGAAAAATAATATGTCATGCAAACATTAACCAAAAGATAGCTGAGGTAGCTATATTAATATCAGTTTTTGAGGCAAGAAGCGTTATTGGAAATAAAGAAGAACACTTCACAATAAAAAAGTTTCACCAGGAAGATATAATAATCCTAAAATTTTACATCTAACAACATAGCCTCAAAATATATACAAGAAGAATCTATAGAACTAAAATGGAAATAGGCAAATCCACAATCATAGTGGGAGATTTTAAGACATCTCCCTCAGCAACTGACAAAACAAACAGATAATAAAACTCAAAAATAAACAAAAAAAGCATATTGAAGAGCAGAGAAAAAGTATGACCCAACTGGCTAATATAGAATATGGCACCCAGTATTTCCAGGCTGTTACCACCATAGACTTCAGAAGGAGAGAGTCATGTGGAGAGGGTCACCTTAAGAGAGGGTCACCTTAACAGAGGAGCTGTGACCTTCATCAAGAAACAAAGGCCAGTTGTGACCATGAGAGGGGTGGGATAGGGAGGGTGGGAGGGAGGGAGACGCAAGAGGGAAGAGATATGGGAACATATGCATATGTATAACTGATTCATTTTGTTGTAAAGGAGAAACTAACACACTATTGTAAAACAGTTATACTCCAATAAAGATGTTAAAAAAAAGAAAAAGAAAAAGAAACAAAGGCCAGGGTAGCTGCAAGGAGGGATCTGGGGTAATAAACACCCTGATCTCACCCTCTTCCCTCTGACCCGTCTGATCTCCTTCCAGCATTCCCCAGTGGCCAAGCACAATTGAAAACCATTGATGTGGTCCCTACAGATCAGCCATCCTGGGCGGAGACGGGGTGGAGAATGATGGGCTGTGTATCTGGGGGATGGAGGCAAAAGAAAGATACCCAGCACAAATGTGCAAAAATGAGTTGCTTTCTACAACTCAGTTTAATGTTTGGCTCCCTAAACCTATTCTGTCTTTTACAGACAATCTATCTGTTTTCCTTTAAGCTCAAAACATATGTGATTTCTCATCACTTAAGGGTTAAAATTCAGCCATATCGGGATTTTTTCTTTTTCAGGATTTCTCCCTCTTTTGTGATTTCTCATTGCTTCAGGGGTCGATGCTGAACTTTGGGGTTTACCAGGCAAAGGAGGAAAAGGGATGAAGCTGACCTCTTCTTGGTGGAATTTCTACTAGGTCTGAGTCAGCCTCTTGCTTTCAACAGGACTCATCCCACTTGGTCCACAGCATAACCAGTGTATAATGCTCTCTCGGTGATGGCTTGCCTGGTCTCCGGGCACTGACTCAATGCCCATGCAGCTCCCTCGAGCTGTCAGACTGCTGACACATAGCCGTATCTCCAGCCAGTATCCCAGA
Organism: Physeter macrocephalus; assembly: GCF_002837175.3. Taxonomy (NCBI): domain Eukaryota; kingdom Metazoa; phylum Chordata; class Mammalia; order Artiodactyla; family Physeteridae; genus Physeter; species Physeter macrocephalus. The sequence continues at coordinate 37,419,151 of NC_041233.1, read as the reverse complement.
GGGGATTTTCCCAGCTGTATTAGTCTATGTGCATTCCCCCATCTCAGCGATTAAATTCTGTATAGACCCACCACAGGTTGCCTATGTCTCTGCTTAACTCCCATGCCCCACCAGGAAAAAACTGAGACACTATACTGAGCCTTGGGAAGACAGAAACATACTGGGGAAAAGGGAACTATCCCTGGCCCTCTTATATTTGATATGCCATACCCACGCTTTTCCTCCGTTGCCCCAGGACAGCGATTTCACTAGCTCACTCCTGGGAGATTGCAAGTACAATGTAAATCCTCTCTACTCTCTGATCCCAAACTTTCTCGGAAGGATGCAGAGGGTGGAGCGTTCCCAACATACTCTCATAAGGCCATCAACACTAGCTCTCTACTCTTCTCACCTGCTCTGGACTCTTCAACTCACTCCAAATCATCCGTCCTCATTGCTTTATTGGAACTGGCTCTTGTCAAGGTTACCAAAGATCCACCCAGAGTTGAATACCAAGATGACGTCTTTCCCCTCCTCTTATTGACCTCTCAACAGCACAGTGGGCCACTCCTCTTTCTTGGCACAGTGACTTTTTTGGCTCCTGTGCCCACACTGTCCTTGCTTTCCTGCTCTCCCAGGTAGCTCTCCTTCTCTGGCTCATTGACTGCTCCTTTAGTCATACCAACTCTATGGACATTAACCCCTTAGGACCTTTCTGGTCTTTCTTCTCTGGGCCTCATCTACACTCTCCTCCCCATGCTAATGTTTCTCATGTTTACTCTCCAACCAAGTCTCCCTCCCAACCTGCAGGCTCCCCCTATCCGACTGCCTTCCTGGCCTCTCCATTTGCATTTCCAGCTGGCATCTGAAATTCACCAGGATGGAAACAGAACTCCTGGCTCGCCCTTCCCTACAGACTGTCTCTTGGTCTCGCTCACCCACTCAGTTTCTCCATCGCTTAACATGGGAGGTGCACATATTGATTCCCGCTCCTTGACATCCATGTCCAAGCATCACAACAAATCCCGCAGCCATCACTGCTCTCCTCCACTGTGACCAACCTGGTCCAAGTCACCACTGCCTCTTGCTGGGACTATTTCAATACCCTCAACTGGCCTCCCAGCTCCATCTCTTCCCCACCCAGCAACCACAGTGACACAAAAACACACCAAAAACATGAAATGGCCCATGTTACTTCCCACAGAAAACACTTTAACAGTATCTACTCTGTCTTAGTATAAAAAGCATACTTGATTTTTTCCAGCTTTATCTGGTATATACTTGACATATAACATTGTGTAAGTTTAAGGTGTACCACATGGTAGTTTGACACACGTATATATTGCAAAAAGATTACCACAACCTTATGTCAAGTCTTCTTTATGGTACTGAAACTCCTACTTTATTGCATGTCTCAGGAACCAAAAAGAAGCAAACAAACAAATAAATACACCTGAACATATCATAATGAATCTGAATTTAGAAAGCTTCATGGATGAACTTGAATGAGTATCTTCAAATACACGTGGCAAATGCTGTCAATTTATCATTTCGATTTCAGTCAGCCAAACCTTACCGAATGTTAACGTTGGCATCAAGTGTCACAAAATCAAAGATAAAAGAGGTGTTTTAAACTATATTCACACTGACCCTCAAATTTTCTCCTAAGTAGCAGGGAAGGTATCTGTTGCGCAACTATTAAATGCCAGTACGTGTCGGCAAGTTGAGGCTGGGAGGGGAAGTGACTTGCCCAAGGACATGGCTAACATGTTGGAAGAGCTGGGACACAACCTCAGGTCCTCTGGACTCCTAAAGCCTCTTTGCCCTTCTCCACAAGACTGCGAGGGTCTGAAGCCAGTGGTGGAAACTGCCGCAGTCACTGGGTTCCATACTGTGTAGCAGGCACTGTGCCCCAGGCTGCACATTCATCATCCCATTTAGTCCCCACGACAGCCCTGTGTGGAATGTACTATAACGATCACCAATTCCACGCAGGGGAACCGAGGGTTAGGGCTTCTGGTTGTTGTCTAAGTCAAACAGAGCTACACAGTGGGGCCCGGATCTGAACCCAGGTCTATGTGATGCTATAACCCATGCTAAGAGTCATGCCATTATCCTGCCCCCATACACACACACAGCTCTGGAACCTGAAAAGCAACAAGCTTTGCTGCCTGGGCGTAAGAAAGGGTGTCAGGCGGGCAGAGGCACTGGTGCATGAGACCGACTCTGGCCAGTATTATGGGAGAGGGGTTCAGCCAGCCTAGGGATGGGCTGCAGCTCCCATATACTCACCCATCCCCATCAGAGTGAGGAGGCCGCGACCAGAAGCTCAATGGGTCAAGATTTCCTATCCCATAGCGTTAGCTTCTGGAGTTTTCAGCAGCATCCTGCAGTCTGGGGTGAAGCGTGAGGTCATCGGTCCTCAGGCCTCCCCTGAGGCACCCGGCCATCTGTTTTCACTTATGCCTGCCTCCATGGCACAGCAGCCGCAGATCAGAATCCCAATCCCCGCTGCCTGCTGAGTAGCTCCAAGCAGGTCGATGTCCCTCGCTGAGCCCCTTTATGATTAGGTGATTTCTAAAAGGAGGCCCTTCCAGTCATAAGATTAGGTGACCAATGAAATATTACTTTGAAAATGTAATGCTTCCATTCTTCTAGTCAAAGAGCTTTGCCAGCAGACCTAAAGCTGTTGTCTGTGGGGTATGACCTTCTCCCAGGGAGGCGGCCCGTTGGAATTCTTCCTAGGTCGGCTCCCAGATAGTAGCCAGGGAAAAATTCCAGGCAGCCCGCTATGTTACTGTTGCTCTCTGATAACACCCCATGGCTCTTAAAATAGTTGTCAGGTGGATGGTGGGACCCTCAAATGTTTTCAGGCAAAGGGTAAAGAGAGTGACGTGACCTGACCCTGGGGGACTTCTTCTGTATCCTGCTCTCTTTCTGGGGAAAGGCTCTGCGCTGTGAGGGTCAGAGAGAAGCAGTCGAGGCAGCAGGCTGCCCTTGTCGCCGGCGTGGCAGACAGCTCAGAGCAGCCACAGGAAAGGAGCGCTGCCGGCTCCGCCCACTGCTCCCTCCATGCAGTGCAGGCAGCGTGCACTCACACTGTGACTGACAAACACGTGGTGGCCAGGACCTCGGTCAGGGCAGGCTCAGCGTCAGCTCGGTGCACGGCCCCAGCCCTCTCCAAGGGAGCCCATCGCTGCCACCTACATAACTTCTCCCCAGCTCCGCCCGGGCCTCCCTCTGGAGGTTGGGAGAACATCGGCTCTGTAGAGTCCCTTCCTCTTTATCAGCCCTGCATCTCCTGCTGTCTTGCTGACCAAGGCACATTCTTCCTGATGACTGTGATGTGTTGGTGAAGATCCCCTGATTTCTGCTCTTTCATTACATTCTATTTCTACCAACCCAGCGTGGCATGCAAAATGTTTCCAAACATTTGTGCCATATATAGAACTTCTTACCAGCTTTTCTTCTGGACATATTTGTTAACCTGACAAGGCTGCCTCCTTTCTCTGTTAGTACTAGACCTTGCCCTCTTGGTGACATTCTGCCTCCCACCTCTGGGCTGCAGAAGAAAGTTGGTGGGGCTTGGGCCTGGCAGCCAGTGGCTCTGGTGTGGCCAGCTCCTGTGGATTAATGAGATTAACAATGGAGTCCCGTGGCACTCCGTGGGTCAGGGGAGACGTAGGGAGCCCACTTCCCAGGCAAGTAAGCAGGGGCTCAGCGACTGGCCCAGGGCAGCCATGGCTCGGGCCTGTACACCAGCCCCAGCCTTCTCCGCTCCCCGAGACTGTCTTAGGCTCCTTCTTAGAAGATACCTTGCAGAGCATTTAGGGTGAAGTGATTAGCATTTAAATACCTATTTTCAAGTAATCTATATCTGCACACATATCTCAGGGAATCTGAGAAAGATGTGAACAACCAAGAAGCAGGAAGCCAGAAACTGTACAGTAACAGCATCTGTGACCTCAGCCAGACCTTGCCCTCCCTGCCCAGCCCTGCGGTGGGACCAGTGCCAGCCTCTGCCCCTCTCCGAGTTCCTAGAACAGGTGTGATTGAGCACATTCAGTCAGGTTCCTACCCACGGACCTCGGAGGCGGGGTTGCCCTGGGGTATCAGCGCTGTGCTCCTGGAGAGGGGGGCATTTGTAGGGAGCTCGGTCAGCCTGTCTACCTCAACCCCCAAGAAGCGTCTGCTAGAGGCAGATGAAATAATTTCTAAAGGGTAATAGCAAGTGGAAGGGAAGAAGGGCGGCTCAGGGACTTTCAGGGCATGCTAAGCAGAGGCGTTTGGACTTTTCCTGGGCACGCTGAGGAGCCATTGGTGGGTTTGGCAGGGGAGGTACTTGACACGCTAAGGTGCTCACGACTGGTCCCCTGACAGGTCAGAGGCACTCCCAGCAGTGCCCCGGAGGGTCTGACCTCTGTCCCAGACCTCTGTCCCACCCTGACACCTATGTTACTGTACCCCAACCCTTTGCCCACGATGGCTGGTATGCTAATCTGTGTCACTCACCTCCACAACCAGACCGGGTCTCTGTTGCTTGAATAAAAGAAATGTAACTCATTTAGCCACCAACCTGGCATTGTCCAAGTGCCCCTCACTTCCCAGCTCCATGCCTTTCCTCCAGCAGCTCTCTCTGCTTGGAATATCATCCCCGGAAGCCAACTCCTCGTAGGGGATTGTATCTGACCTTTAAGGTCTCTAATGCGGGCTCCTTCCTGAAGGTTTTCCTCAGCTTTCCAAATGGATATGACGCCTACCTACACCACCTTCTACCTACCCCGTGGCACTCATCTCAGCCTGGTGGTCTTAGGTTAATTATCTGTTACCATCTCTCTCAACTAGAAGTGCAGGTTCTGTGTAGGCAGAATCTGGGCTTCATTCTTCTCTGAATCTGCCACCGGGCCTCACCAGGCCTGATCCATGGAGAGAGCCCAGTGTTTGCATACTGGGACAGAGGTACGTGGAGAGAGGATGGGGCCTGGGAGGGCAAGTGAAACTGAAGTCCTTGTAGACTTTCTTGTGGCCTGGGCCAGCCCTGGCCGGTGCTGGGAACCAGGGTCCCATGGGAGATGGGTGCTCAGCTCACATAGACTTAGACGCATGGCTCTGTGCATGGCCCCCAAGTGCCCCCAAGTACCTGCCAGTGTAGGGCCTGGGGCCATCTCTCCACTGCAGAGAAAATGCCCATGAGTGGGACCACAGTCAGAGCAGCTGCCCCTCCCAAAAGGACTGAGGGTTGGATGGTCCCATCTACCACCTGGGGCCTGGGTGCAGCCCTCTGGGAGCCCCACAGGCCCGTCTCTCTGGGGGCTGTGTGCTCAGACTACAGGGGCACATTCAAAAAGGCACAGAGAGTCCTGGGTGGGGGCAGCATTAGCAACCTGAGAAAGTTCTGGGCTAAGGACCCTCTGCTTCAGGAGAATGTGCTGAAGGTCCCGGTGCTAAAGACTGAAATAAAGTAGAGGGTGCAGTCATTGGCTCTCAGGAAGACCACACTGCAGAAGGGAAGGGAGGGGATTTGCCCCCAAACTGCCATCTGGAGAGCCAGCTTGGTCACGTGCAGCCAGGCTGAGTGCTGGACCCGCTCTTCAACCAGGGTCCCGCCCCCAGGCTCTCTCCCAGGCCTTCCCTCCTTTCTCTCACAAAAGGCCTTTGCAGGAGGCTAAGGAACAATTTTCCAAAAGGCCTGAAGTACAGGTAGCCTGGAACAGCCTACTGGGCTTCCGGGGGAACAGCTCCTTCAGTTACAGGAACAGAGTCATTTGGTTTAAAATCCCCATAAAAGCATCAATGCTCATTTCCTATATTGGGTCATATTTCCTAATTACTGTCCCAAAGGAAAACCTAGGGAAAAGGAGAGAGAAGCCAGCCCTGCCGCCTTCATTTGTACATTTAAATAAAGTGTGATTAAAAAGCACACCCTGCACATTTGCCTGGAACACACCTTCCTTCGGTGAACATTTCTGATGAACACCAAATGGAATCACTTCAAAAAATTATTAGTTCAGCTTGAAAGTAACTGCCACTTATTTTGTTTATAAGGCAAGCTCTGCTGGTGACATCAGATTAGACTTAACTGCATCCTGTTTTGATGCTAACTAATATTTGCCCTAATACTAAGCATAAATAAGTAGGAATTTCTCCTGAGACACCACAGATATTACATCTTTAATGGGACCTAATAGTCAGAGGCAAGCCAATTGCCCTGCTGTGGGATTATAATTATGTGCGCTCTTGTTCCCCCTTTTAAATTTCTCGAGCAGAGAGGAGCACTCGAAGCCATTAGGCTTAGGCTTTCTCCAGAAACGTGGAGTAGAAATGAAACAGCCATGTGCAAACTCCACGTTATCCATTCCGGAAGCTGATGGCATTCCGTGCGCTCCCACAAATGCACTGCCTCTCCCAAAGCTTCCTGGTAAGTGGCAGATGCCACCGGCAGCTGGAAGGAGGCTGGGCATTTGAAAGGGGCCACATCCACACTGAGGCCAGGAGCTTGAACTTTAGGCGTCCTCTGCCTCCAAGACATGCCCCTACAGCCTCCTTGAACGTCTCTGGTTTTGGCCCTTGGCTTATGCAGGGAAAACTTCCTCTGGCTCTATCGGGGAATTAGGCTGTTGCTTTGTTTTCTGAGGATGTTTGGGGATGAGGACTCAGGGCCCTGTCTTGAAGGACATATAGACCACCTGGACACATAGGCAAAGCCCTAAATAAGAGCTTGTTCAGGTCTCCAGCCCAGGGCCCGTGCCCTGTCCCTTCAAGCTGCTGAGAATCTGGGGCCCTGAGACAAGAAACACAGTGACCATTTTGAGAAAAGGACTAGAGATCACTAGAGGCTGGAGGCAGAACATGGGCTGTAGGCTGTAGGAAGAGAATCTCGGAGCCTGGACAGCTGGCGAACTCACCGTCCTAGCTTGCAATAATAGGCTAAGGAGCAGTGTGCCTGCAGAACAGGAAGCTGCAGGGACAGGCAGACCCTGAGCTGGGGCTGGAGGGGCCACAGTGAGGCAGCCGTGCTCCAAGGCTCTTTGCCTTTTAGTGCCTGCCCTGCAGGCAGGGGAGTGGAGCCAAGGGAAGAGAGTTGGGGTGATGCTGGCATCTGCTCCCTTCTCCCTGTGGCTGGGGTCCTAGACCCTCTGTGGGTCAGCATGGAAGTGGTCCTCAAGGGGGGCAGTTATGACAGCCACTGGGCATATCCCAAACCTGGCTCCTTCTAGACGTCGGAAAATGACCCCTTCCCATACTGACCATCTCAGCTCCCCAAATGACCTCAAGTAGGCCCTCTTGTGTTTGACTCTCTTGTGCCCAAGGAATTCTCTAGACTGAGAAAGCCCATCTTTGGCCACGGACTGATGGCTGGGAACCTGCCAACCCTTTCCTGGCCTCTCATCTCTCTGGCCCTCCACCAAACTAATGGCTCTGGTTAATAACTCTGTCTGCACCTGACATGGAGGTACTCAATAAGCAGTAGCTATTACTTTATTATTATTTTATAATAGGTATGGAAGAAATGAGTGGGGCATGGATAATACATGATGAGGGAACTCAGAAGGGAGACAGATTACTGAGAGCAGGGCAGGCTCACAGAGGAGCCTATGAGAGACAGGCAGGAGGGGAGGACATTCCAGGCCAGCGACGGGAAGGTATGTCATAGGTTTGAGAAACACCGTGTGGACTATTTGGCTCTAGTGAGAGGTTCTTGTTCACAGAATGGAGTCAAGGCGCGGGTAGAGGAAGGGAAGGAGAAGGATGCAGAGGGAACAAAGGCATGAAAGCCACACTCAGATTGAAGAGAGGACCACAAATGTTAGGCTAAGCTATTTATATTTTGTCCACGCTCAATAAGGGGCTGCCGAGAATCTTTACACCTGGGAGAGACAGATGTGCCACAGGATTTAAGAAGGACAGTCTGGAATCTTACATAACAGGGACTGGAGAGAGAGAGAGAAATAGTGGTAGGGGCGTGGGGGGCAACGGTGAGGAAAGTGGGACTTCAGCACCCGGGGACTGTCTGCCTGTGGGGAGGGAGGGAGAAGAAGAAAGAAGCCAGAGGGCCCAGGGTTTTGCCACTGGGGAAAGGAAGACAAGTTTGTATCAGGAGACGCGGCTTCCAGATGGCCTTGCAAGGTCCTATCAGATCCCTGGGAGACACCACCTTCCTGGACTGGTACCCACCCCACTGAGACCTGCCAGTCCAGACAGAGCCATCACACCGCAGTGAGAGTTGTCCCTCCAGGGACCTGCCACGCGTGTCTTTTTGGATGAGTTATTGCTGCTGCTGAGCAAGGTTCTGCCCTTCTTTTATAATTTTTGGAAATTAAAAAAATACAGAAAAATACAATGGGGATAAAAACCAATGACTCGTATCTCAGACAATTAAACATTGTGATATTTTGGTATATTTCCTCTTCATCTTTTTCTGTGCTTATATGCTTTTTTTAAAAAATCACACAAGTATTATATTCTTTTCTTAAATCAGTGTTAGAACATGTCAGCTAAATTTAAGGTCCTTTACCCTCCCCTCAACCCAGTGGCTACCTCTATTATGAGTTTCACATCGCCTTCAACCCATGTTTTATAGTCTTATATACGTAGATACATATCTATCCATAAAAAATAAATAATATCATTTGGTGTGTTTCTATTTTCATAACTGACAAAAAATGGATTTTTCTGTACCTTGGTTTTTTCCACTCGACATTAAGTTTTTGAGATTTATCCCTATTTTTTTTTTTTTTTTTTTTTTTTTTTGCTGTACGCGTGCCTCTCACTGCTGTGGCCTCTCCCGTTGCGGAGCACGGGCTCCGACGGGCCCAGCCGCTCCGCGGCATGTGGGATCCTCCCAGATCGGGGCACGAACCCGTGTCCCCTGCATCGGCAGGCGGACTCTCAACCACTGCGCCACCAGGGAAGCCCAGTCCCTATTGATTCAGATAGCTCAAATGCCTTTTGCCTGCTCTACCTTATTCTTATGTTTGCATGGGTTACCTTTAATTTATTCCTTCCTCCATTCACATTTAGGTTGTTACACTTTGTTATTATTGCAAATATTGCTATACTGAAATTCCTGGTACATCTCTCCTGGTTTCTACCTTTAAACTGGCACACCAAATCACTTCTCTCTTAAGGTTATAAAAGCCATTACCCTGAGAAAGATAGTCATTTCACTGGGGCTAATACCAACGTAGAATTGTTGAGTGATAGAGTGTGTGCATTTTAATTCCCTCTTTTTCTATGAAGGGATTTAACTGAGCACACATATTCCCAAAATAAACCCCTCAGCCTTTGGAAACTTCAGTGTGCTCTCAAGAGGCATGGTAACGAGGCTATCTGGGAAACTGGGTTGCAAATCTTTCGTGTGGATAATGCCATTTGGCCTCAGCTTACTACTGATACTGATATAAACTTTCATTCTTATGTATTTATATTTTTAATTACAAGTATATTATAACATTACATAAAATGTGGGAGCAGATAAAAGGCCATTCCCAGGGAATTTGAAAATCACAGTTTTGCCTTCTCAAGACAATGAATCTAGACAATATTCCTCAATGGCTGAAGGTCCATTAGGTGAAATGTTGACAGGGACTTCACAATAACAGCAACTGACATTAACTGTCAGTGGACACTGATCAATAATCGCTCAGAGTGGTTTCACCAGACACCATGCTCCTTATGATATGATGCAATAGGAAGAACACAACACCATCTAATAAGGTTTCCTTTCAAAACGAAACAAAACTGAACCTGAACATGAGCAAGTAACTGGGTCTAATTGCTGGTTAAAGGAAATCTGGCACAATCAATGACACTTTTAGGAGAAAATCAGCCAAACCCAAGTGTGAAAGATCCACAGGATTGATGATCAGTTCTTCCAGAAATAAATGACATGAAAAAGGTGTCCTATTATAGCTGTTAAATAGCTTTAAGAGACTTATCACCAAATGAAAAGTGTGAAATTTTGGGGGATCCTGATTAGACCAAACTAACTGTAAAAAGAAACTTTATAGAAAATCAGGAAGAATTGGACACAGACAGGATATTAGATAATGTTAAATTCATCATACATCTTGGTAACCAAGGTGATGGTAATGACTAAACCCAAATCTTCCCACATAACCTCTGGAAGGAAGGAAGGAAGGAAGGGAGGAAGGAAGGAAGAATAAAACTATACAAAACTCATACTCTCCACATAATTAGAGGAAGGAAAATGTTCAAACTTCAAATTACCTGGTTGGATAAATAAACAAATATATTGTGGATAATGAGAGCTAAATCTATTATTAAATACAGGAGTTACAAATATGGGAAGTGAAAAGGATAAGTAAAATCTGTGTTGTTGGATTGGAATTAGAGGCTTCAGTGTAAATTTATGAAAATTTTATGTATACTTTGTGTGTGTGTGTGTGTGTGTGTGTGTACAACAGCTAGTAAGATATATAAATATGAGTGGGGCAGGGGGGTGTATTGTGGATGTGGGTGTTTGTACATACATATATTTCTTAGCATGGTGTACTGGAGAGCCAAGAAGCAATGATACACTCAAAAAACTGAGCTCATCTTGCACTCAGCTCTTGGTTTCTAAATACCATCTTTAATAAAAGAAGCTGGCTCTCCTTGGTAAAATGGCTGATTCGAGGACTGGAGTGCAGAAAGTACAAGATGAAACTGGAATATCTTGTGCTGGAAAGTTAGAAAGGCTCAAAATATTATGGAGACATGTCAAAAGGACACAGAATTCAGCATGAAGGGCTCTCAGTGGCCAAATCTGGGACAATTAGAACATCAAAATAAATAATAGTATAATGGAAAATAACTTTTTGAATAAATTAAGAATCTATGAGTTCATGCTGATGTCAATCAAACAATCAATCAACAGGAAGGAAAATCTCTTCCTTACAACAGAAAGCCAACTAACAGATGTAGAAGAAATTTTGAAGTTAGAAAAGTTATCACATGACAATCATTGCAAAGGTCACATGCCCACAACTGTATGTTTATTTCCTGGTTGTAACCATAGGATTCCAGTTATGCATGAACTTGTCTTTGTTTTTAGGAAATACAGTCTATGGTATTTAGGGATAAAAGGGCATAATGTCTGCAACTTATTCTCACCTGGTGCTATGGAGTGAATGTTTGTGCCCCCAAAATTCATATGTTAAAACCTCATTCCCAATGTGATGATATTTAGAAGTGAGGCCTTTGGGGGTGATTATGTCATGAGAGTGAAGCCCTCATGAATAAGATTAGTTTTCTTATAAAAGACACTCCAGGGAGCTCCCTTGCCCCTTCCACATGTGAGGGCACAGCAAGAACATGTCATTCTATGAACCAGAAAGTGGGCTCTTGCCAGACACTGAATTTGCCAGGGCCTTGTTCTTGGACTTTGTAGCATCCAGAGCTATGATAAATAATTGTTATTTAAGCCACTCGGTATGGTATTTTAGGTATAGCAGCTGGAACAGACTAAGACAAATGGTTGAAAAAAATAATAATGTGTGTGTAGTTATGGGGAGGGGAAGATGAATAGAGCAACTGAGATATATCATTAACATTTGGAGATTCTAGAATAAGAGTATGAAGAAATTCTTTCTACTATTCTTCCAACTTTTCTTTAAGTCTAAAATTATGTCCAATTTTTTATTTTTTTTACTTTTTATTTTTTTGCAGTACGCGGGCCTCTCACTGTTGTGGCCTCTCCTGTTGCAGAGCACAGGCTCCGGACGTGCAGGCTCAGCGGCCATGGCTCACAGGCCCAGCCACTCCGCGGCATGTAGGATCTTCCCGGACCGGGGCACGAACCCGTGACCCCTGCATCGGCAGGCGGACTCTCAACCACTGCGCCACCAGGGAAGCCCTGTCCAATTTTTTAAAATGACACACACATGAAAGAAATTATTTACTTCTCTGGTTGTGATGATGACATGTGGGTTATGCATTTTAAAAAATTATTATCTGTTAGAGATTTTTTAATTTATATGAAGGGAACATTGCAAAAGTGTACTAATTGTGAAACCTAAGTGATGGATTTATGAGAGTTTTTTTACCTTCTCTCCCTCCATGTATGTTTTATATTTTTTATAATGAAAAGCTCTTTTTTAAAAAAGTTACTCTTAATTCCACGTCATTCCAAAGACTGGAAAGGAATACTATTTTTGTATATTCTCTCTAGTCTTTGGAGTGATGCATGTATTTTGTGGTACATACTGTTTAAATTCTGCCCATTTTACTTTTCACGTTATCAAAGTCTTCATAATTGACTCTTGGATGGCTTGCATATTCTTCCATCAGTCAGATAATATACTAAATCATTTCACTAACGTTGAACTTGTAGTTTGCTTACACAGTGCACTCAAATACATAGTGTTTTTTCTTATCTGGGATCTTTCCTTAGGAAAGATTTCCAGAAGTGAGATTTCTGGATCATAGACATGATCATGTTTATGAATCTTGAAACATTTTGGCAGATTGCTTTCCAAAAAGGAGTACCAGTTTACACCATATGAGACTAACCATAGGGAGTTAGCATTAATTTTTTAGCTGGTGCTGGGGTTGTGTTAATTGCATCTTTCTGATTTCTCTTCTGTGAGTTGTTCTGTCTCCATGCCTCTGTTGGGGTCTTAATGTTCTTCAGAATTTGCATGAGCTCTTTGAGTAATAAAGATATTACCCTTCATATCATGTTTGCCTCAAATGTTTTTCCTGGAAAGCTCACTTTAAATGAAGGAGAATTTGTAGCAATGTCTTAGTAACCAGACAACCAGTACACCTGCTACCTCTCACATTCTAAGAAGAGCTCCATGTCCTGGTGATGCAATCAGTTGTTTAGAAAACAAAATATTTATATTTATCTAAAACATAAAACATTATGAAAAGATTGCCTTGAGATAATTTGCCAAAGACTACAAAATAGACCAAAGATCCTGGCTATGTCTTCACGACCAAAATAACTAGCTTTAAAAATGACTGATGTGGTCTTTGTACTGTTTTCTTAACAACCAACTCAACAGTCTCATGACTAAAAAAGTAGGACATTATGGCAGCCAAATAAAGCTAATCCATAGAAAAAAGGTGACATAACTTCTATTTCTACAGGGGAAGAAAATGTAGATCTATTTCTCCAAGAACAAATTTCTAAATAAATTAAACTGAAACTATGATAGAAAAGTGTGCCAGGGTCTGACACCCACATTGTCCCAATAAGCAATCCATGCTCATGAACAAGGTGAGGTGTGGTTAGGCCACACTGCCATTCACTGGGTGGCCCTCCCTCCCCGAGCACCTAGGACTCCCACTCCAGAGGCCATCTGCCTCAGTCTTGCCTCTTTTTCCCCATTTCTCATCTCTCCAATACTTACTAGGCAATCGTGTACTAAAGTGTGACAAAGTTAGTGCTGATGGGGAAAGCAGAGTTTTCATCTGAAAGGGTGTCCCTGATGGGGTTTGGCAACAGGCAGATGAGGGGGCTTGTAAATCAAACAACTTCTCCACCAACAACAGGGTCTTCCAGAGACAGAGTCAGACTTCTGCCATTTGGATCCCAGTGTTGGTGCTGGTCAGAGTCATCTGAACATTATACTAAGAGTTTCCCGGGCACCAAGAGCTGGGCTGGGCACCACTTTCTGCTAGTGACCCTTATGTTGGCTGCCCCAGATACGACTTCTGTGTTCACCCCTCACCAGCCATGAGGCAATACTCAGCACTTTCTTGCATTTATCATAAAGAATCTGTCCACACCAAAGGTGGGGTGAGTGGAGCCACAGTTGGAAATTTTCTGTTAATTATGTCTCATTTCCCAAGTGTCACATTTCAGCTGCTAGTCACGAAGTCTCAGTTTCCCTCCCTCTCTCTCTCTCTCTCTCTCTCTCTCATCCTATCCCTTCAACCTTCCCAGGGGTTACCAAACTACAGCCACCTGCTTTATTGGAACAGCCCACCCATTTAGGTTTCATCTAGGACTTGCTGTTGGCTACAGCTACAGAGTTGAGTAGCCAGGACAAACTGAATGGACCACAGAGTCTAAAATATTTACTATCTGGCCTTTAAGAAAAAGTGTGGCAAACTCTGCTCTAAATCTCCTATTACTCCCTCTCAGTCCTAGATTTTTCCCGAGACCACTAAATTTGCCACTCCTTTCTTATTAAAGAGGGCAATTTACAATTTTCTGGTTTCTGCCTTTAAACTTACACACCCAAATCAATACTGTATTCAAGCCTATGGAAGCTGTTACATAGAGCATGATAACTTTGCATTCAGCAAACAAAAAACTTCCAGTTAGCACACTCATGTTTCTTAGAAGGCAGTAAGGGGGTGTATATAAGAAAAGAACGCTTAGATTTGCTGCAACATACATTATCACATATAATCTGTTTACAGGCACACTCAGACCTTGCTGGAATGACCTTCATAGCCTAACACAGTGGAATCAGATCCCTGAACTCTTCTCAACCATTCTGACATCAGCCAGTGGCCTCTGGCCATCCTGAGGCATCGAAGCAGGTCTAGAGAGGCCAGGCTGGGGTGCAGGAGAAGAAAAAGCCTAAAGCAGGTGAAAGAGGGAACCAGAGGAGAGAGCTGGTTGGCTGGCCCACTGCAAATTTGGGGGATTCCAGCTCCACCTAACCAGGTCAGTCAAGGTTTTAAACAAATTATGGCTATGGGAAAGACAATGAAGGGAAAAGTTGTCTCTGACACTTGAACCTGACTTTCAACCTCAGGCACTACCTGTACACTTGACTTTTCTACCAGAGCTGAGTAGAATCTGGCTGCAGCCAAATACCCCAACCCAGATTTTATCAGTAACAAACATGAAAATATAATCATTAGTCATCATGGAAATCAAAACCACAGTGAGATACCACTTCATACCCATTAGGATGGCTAGAAACAAAAAGTCAGATAACAACAATCATTGTCAAGGATGTAGAGAAAATTGAATCCTCATACACTGCTAGGGGGAATGTAAAATGATGCAGCCACTTCAGAAACAGACAGGCAGTTCCTCAGATGATTAAATACAGAGTTACCATAGGACACAGCAATTCCACTCCTAGGTATTTATCCGAGAGAAAGAAAACATATGTCCACACAAAAATTTGCATACAAATGTTCATAGTAGCAGTATTCACGACACCCAAAAAGTGGAAACAACTTAAATGTCCACCAGCTGACAAATGAACGAATAAAAAATGGTATATTCATACAATCGAATATTATTCAGCCATAAAACTGAATGAAATATTGACATATGGTACAACATGGATGAACCTTGAAAGCATCATGCTAACTGAAGGAAGCCAGTCACAAAACACCATTTATGTGAAAGTCCAGAATAGGGAAATCTATCAAGATATAAAGTAGATTAGCGGTTGCTTAGAGTAGATAATGGAGATGAGGGATAGGAGAGTGACAGAGTGTGGGTTTCTTTTTGAGATAATGAAAGTGTTCTAAAATTGACTGTGGTGATGGTTGCACATAACTGTGAAAATACACTTTAAGTGGGTGAATTGTATGGCATGTGAATTATATTTAATAAAGCTGTTAAACCAAAAGTAGATATAGACAGACAGAGATATAGATGTTATCAGGAGGGGAGAGACAGAGAAAGAGGGAATATGTCAATCATATAGGAAGGGTGTTAGTTTCATTTTCACTTTAACTTGTTTTGTTGCCCACAAATTTGTAACTGTGGGCAAAAGCTGAGGATGAGGGGTGTTAAGGGGCCCACATTCTGAAAAGTCACCAAGGACTTTCAAAAGAGTGGCTAGCAATTGGGAACAGACAGCTTCTTCAGAGGTAATTAAATGGAGCAAACCCACCCAATTACCCCAACTGTGATGGTTAATTTTATGTGTCATTATGGCTGGGCCACAGATATTTGGTCAAACATTATTCTGGATGTTTCTGTCAGGTGGTTTTGGATGAGATTTACATTTATATCAGTGAACTTTGAGTAAGGCAGATTGCCCTCCATAAAGTGGGTGGGCCTCATCCAATCAGTTGAAGACCTGAATAGAACAAAAGACTGATGTCCCCTGAGCAAGAGGGAATTCTGAAGCAGATGACCTTCAGACTTGAAATGCAGTATCAACTCTTTCTTGGGTCTCTAGCCTGTCAGCTCACTCCTGTAGGTTTTGGACTTGCCAGCCTCTCTAATCATATGAGCCAATCTCTTATAATAAATAATTAAATGTGTGTGTGTGTGTGTGTGTGTCTGTAAAGTCTATATAAGCCCAAGACCAGGACTAGGGAGGAGGTAGACATGTACCACTGGTTTCTGGAGGAATCTCCCCCTCCCCCATCCTGGGGGGAGTTTCCCTCCCCTGTCCCCTAAACCAAGTGGGTGAGGGGCTCTCCTAGGGATTTAGGTGCCAACAAAGGAGGAAATTGGCTTCTAATCCCTTGGCTGTACATCTCCTTAGGATAGTTCACCTCCCTTACACCTCCCTGAGCCAGAGAGAATGGAAAGGAAGGAAGAGTGTGACAGCCAAACAGCCCACACTCCTGTCATCTGAGTATCAAAAATATATGAGTATTCTGTGGTCAAGCAATGCCCCAAAAGATGGCTCAGCTTGAGCTGTCTTGCTGATACCCCACGCATGAGCCTGGCCCCCACAAGGTGGGATGCCAGCAGCAAGAGACCATTGGGGGCAATGAGGGAAAGCATAGTTGTGGGAGCTGAAGGAGGAGAGGAATGAAGGAGGTTGTGCCAGAGCTGGGTTTCCCATCTCAGGAAAGGCCCTGCAGAGAGGCCCCCAGAAGCACGTACACATGCCAGGGTGTGGACACCTATCACACCAATTGCATCAACGGTGATTCAATACTAACCAGAGAAGCAAGAGCAATGCCCAACAAAGGGCACACTGCCTGTCACTTACATAGAAAGGCTCTACCATTTTTCCTAAGCAACCCTCCTTGCCCGAGTCCTAAAAGAAGTAGAACCAAAAGAGGGCAGGAGAGGAGGGGTGAAAGACAGCAGACCATTCCCTCACACCAAGATGGAACCTGGGCATGTGGTGGGTGCACATGGCCTCATGGCAGCAGGAGAGAGGGGGCCTCAGACGCAGGCTGAGTCCTCAACCCCCTCTGCCGCAGCCTGGCTGGTCAGGTTTCCACCTGGGGCTGCTGTCCATCAACCAGCCTTTCGCTGCACTTGACCCCAAGACAGCCTGTGGCACCCAGGTCTGAGCTCTGGATTCCACCATTTCCACTTGGCCATGGAGTGCCTGCACATGACATCTCTTAGAACTCCTCCACCCTGAGCTGCCACTGTGTCCTCTCACCAAGCACACAACGTCCCTGGTATGGGACAGAAACCCTGTTATGCATTCCTTTTCCTTCTAGGTACACAGCCAAACTACACTGTCCAGCCTCCCCTAGAATTAGGGGAGTCATGTGATTTAGTTCTGGTCAAAGATGTGGAAGGAAGTGGTACACACTGCTTGCTGGCCAAACCCCTGTAGTCTCCTGTGCCATCCTCCATGAACTTCCCTTCCTCTTTTTACTTGCTTGTTTTGGCTGGTCATATAGAGAGGATGTAGCAGAGAACTGAAAGCTAAGGGGGCAACAGAGTCACCAGATGGAAGAGCCTGGGCCCCTGCCCAGGCACCCGCCCTCTGATTGTTCCCACTGTAGGTCAGTTATGGTGATGAATTGTCACCTGTCTTCTCCCAAGGCCCATAGTCTCCCAGGATAACACGCAGGAAGTGAGCTAGAAATTTTTGATATTTGAGGAGTATAGCAATGTTTCTAGCACCCTAACCCCACCAAGCTGTATCAACAAGGTGGGCAAGAGGAAGATTCTGCATTTGACCAATTTGTCCTGATCTTTCTCTCTTCTCCTTCTACAGCCCACCAGAGTGGAAGGGGTGAGCTTTTTGCTTCCTTTTCCTGTGTAGCAGGGTCTATGATTGTATTATACCCTGAGTTTCTCTACCCCATGTGTTTTTGTAGCACTGATGTTCATGTTGGCCCCGAACATGTTCATGGGAGCTTCAAGAATTTATAAGAAGCTTTCTCTCTCTACATATCCTGGCTCTTAAGACCACTGTCCTGTTAGAGACTCAAAAAAACATTTAATTTGAAAAGTCAGAGCTGAGTAATGACATGGTGTTCTAGCTAATATCTGCCTTCTGCCTGAAGCACTGAAAACTATTGCTACCATGGGGGGGTTGGCCGATCCTCTAAGCTGACTCCCCAAAAGCTAACTCTCTTCTCACTAGATATGTAGAGACTGGGGGCTAGACACTACATTTCCAGAGAGAGAGTTCCACGTACCACCTAGCATCCGCCAAGCTGACGCACCGACTTGGAAAATGAAGTGAGCAACAGTGACTCTGGCCACACAGCAGGCCGTGGAATCTTCCAGAAGTCTGATTGCAGAAGCAAATGACTCTTCTCAGCAGCTGAAATGAGATTTTGAGAGCCTGGTGTCATAGGTGTCAAGCAGGGGGTGGCAGGGGCCGTGGTATTTTATTTGAACAGTCCTGTGTGTGTTTGGCAATTTTCCTGGCTGAGTGGTAGCCAAGATCATTCCCTGGTTTCCCGGGAGATCCTGTAAGCAAACAAATATTATTTTAAAATCCCCTTTCTGATTAAACTAACTAGTACAGATATTGTTTTCTCCTGGTAAGAACTCTGTCCAACACAGGTGGGGAGCCCAGGGCATGAAGATTTACTGGATATGAAAATACTTCAAAAATATTATCCCCTTTAAACATGTTCTCTGAATGCAAGCCAAGTGAATTTATAAGCATCTTGCTGAAATTGTGAGGAAGAGATATCTAAAGATTCTAGGGAGGAAGGAATGGTAAATGGAAATTAATTATAAACTTCCTGCTATTACAAACGTATGATGTGTAAGAGGCCAATGCTTTTGCCTTTATTTAGTATGCTGCCTTTGTTTTATTGTACTGAAGGTTAAAAAATATATAGATGTATAGTGCTTCATGGATTCATTTACAACCTCAGTCCTCAGCCCTATTTTTCTGAAAAGCTTCTCAACTATGGGTTCCCCTACTACTGAGGTTTCAAGGAAACTCACCATTAGGCTGAGCACAGATTCCTAGCCACACATTGTCAGGATGACGTACTCAGTAATTAATTAAGTATGACCTGGTAATTGCAGCCGTTATCTTGAGCAACCAGATGTTCAGGTTCTTTCCAGCCACAGCACTTTACAACTCCATAAATACAATTTCTAAGGCACTGAGGTCTTGTTTCTCCAATAGACTGCAAGCTTCTCGCTGGCCAGGACACCCTTCTTAGAAAGCTCCATGATTCCCACACAAATTGCCCTACATGACAAGCAGAGTCTATGCCAGGGCCCCAGGAAGGGGATTTGGGACCCACAGGCATCTGTCTGAACTGTGAGATGAGGGAGTACTTTGGTGGGTAGCAGTTTTCCCCAGACCACCAGGAAGAGACGATGGACTAGCCCTCCACAGCCAGTCTTTGGACAAATCTCACAAAGGGAGGCAGGAAAGGACGCCAAACACAGTGGGGAGGAGCACCTCAGTCAGCCCTGGCACCGGTGCTTGGGAACCGTGGAGCCATGTGGCTTACTTCATCTCAGTGAGCCTGTCGGGTTTTTATGAGAATTCACAGGCGATCATGGATGTGAGGGCTTTGCAAAGGCCATGCCTGAAGTGATGATTATTGTTGAAGTGATGATTATTGTTGGGCTTCCCTCACTGGGCTGTGTTTCAGACATGCTCTAAGTGGCTCAGTCCATTCAGACTGCGTGGTTTATAAACAACAGACATGTATTTCTCACAGTTCTGGAGGCTGGGAAGTCCAAGATCAAGGCATCCACAGATTTGATGTCTGATAAAGGTCTGCTTCCTGGTTCACAGTCATGTTCTCACTGTGCCCACACGTGGCAGAAGGGGCGAGGGAGTTCCCTGGGGTTTCTTTTATAAGGACACTAATCCCATTCATGAGGGCTCCACCCTCGTGACCTAATCAACCCCCAAAGGCCCCACAGTCAGTGGGGATGAGGTTTCAATGTATGAATTTGGGGGGGTACACAAACATTCAGTCTCTGTCACTAAGAAAACACACTTTGGAATTCCTGGAGCTGAGAGATTAACAATCTGACAGAGATGGGTGCTCATATTCCTGTCTGCTGAAAATGTGATGATATACACAGCAACCTGAAGGATCACATCACCCTCTTGCTTGGAGCCTCTCGGAGGTGTTGCATGGGGAAGAAAATCCCACCCCTCACCCTGGGGTTCGGGGCTCCATGGGAGCTGCTTCTGCTATCTTCACTCAACTCATCTCACATTCCCTCCCTTACCCAGCCATAGAGCTCTTCTCTCTGTTACTTGGGCATTCTGAAGTCTTCCCTTCCCCAGGGCATTTGCACATACCATCCCTTCCCTCTCCTACACGATCCCCTACTCACTCCCTGATCAGTGTTCCTTCATTCTTTGTCTCCCTTGTTCACCGCCAAATGCTTCACTCTTAAAACTGTGCCTGGCTTAGAGTAGGTGCTTAGTAAATATTTGTTAGTTAATGAAAAAAAGACGTATTGAAGAGCAGTGTGGCTTCTAACTAGTGTGATTTATTAACGTATAATGGAAAGAGTAGTAGCTACAGCTTTCCCCCTTTTTCTTACCTTTCTACTCTTAGGTTCCCAAGCTAAAGGCAAGAATTTGATAGAGTCCCAGTGGGTTTCTTGGATCCAAAACTTTCCTTCATAACATTTCCCAAAGGATTGCCTGTGTCATCTTTTTTTTTTTTTTTTTTTTTTTTGCCGTACGCGGGCCTCTCACTGTTGTGGCCTCTCCCGGAGGAGAGGCTCCGGACGCGCAGGCTCAGAGGCCATGGCTCACGGGCCCAGCCTCTCCGCGGCATGTGGGATCTTCCCGGACCGGGGCACGAACCCGCGTCCCCTGCATCGGCAGGCGGACTCTCAACCACTGCACCACCAGGGAAGCCCCGCCTGTGTCATCTTTGAAGCCAAAGTCTGTCTGTGCCATGACAGTAATTAGAGGCTTAGAGCTGAAAAGTATTAAGCCTTTGTCTTATGCGTGTTCTCTCTATTTAACACTTCTGATCCTCAGAACAGCCTCCTTGGTTTTTCTATTCTTACGTGATAATCAAGGACCCCGAGTTTAAGGAGCATTAAGAAATGTGTTCAAGGTTGCACTTCTTATAAACTGTACCACCAGATTTTGACTCTAAAGCCAGTGGTCATCCCTTCACGATACAGTAGGTTGTAAATCTGAGAGCATTCCCCAGAGTGTCACAGACGTCATAAATTATAGCCATTCCTTGCAGGATGCCTCACTGGAGGATTGGGGTGGGTTGATGACAAGGTTGTAATGAAACCTGCAGGTAGCCCGAGGATCAAAGGCAGTGACTCAAGCCACCCGCGCTGGGTAACCCTGGACAAGGTGACCGGCCTCTCCTGACCTCAGCAACCTCACCTCCAGGTGGGAGAACATGGCAATCGGAGTCCACTGACAGCTCTGGAGTGCTGAGAGAATTAACTAATAAATGATTGGGAAGCACTCGGCCAATGTAAAGTGCTATATAAATGCTTAATAGTAACAACCACCCTGTCAGGCATCCAGGATTGCTTTTGAGCCCTGTGGTCCCCGCGTAATGATACTGAACCCTACAAAGTGCTTTACAAATAGTAAATAATTCATTCTCAGGGCACCCCAGGGAAGCGAGAAAGGATTCCTCTTACTTTAGAGGAATTGAGATCCGACATTTGTTGGGGCTGCTCAGCCAGGAGTCCTCGCAAAGCCAAGTTTGGGTCTCCGTGGCCCTCTGCGTCGGGCCAGGCTGGGCCCAGCTGCTCCGAGCTGAGAGCAAGCTGTGCCCCCCAGGGCTCTGGTCAGGCATTTATCTGTCAGGCTCCAGAGCTCAAGGCCGTGGCTTGGAAGGGTGAGAGGCACAGGAAGATGAATAAACATAGCTGGAAGTAGAAAACACACAGCGGCTTCTTGTTGATAAGGCACTTGGCCTTTGAGGAGGATGGACACTTCCCGGGTCCTTGGAGAGGGAAGCAGCCAAGGAGGGGAGAGCACAGTGCAGGGTGACTGGAGCACGGGGACACTGAATTCAGCCACCACTTAAGGTCCAGGGACTCCCCCACCTCACTGATGGTCCAGAGTCCACCAGGCCTTGAAGGGGGCCCTCCTCAGTCAGGAGTCATAACCTGACCTTGGCCAGCGAGGCAGAACTTGGAGAAACAGGAGGGGCCTAACTTCCCTGGTATCAGGGCAGGAGCCCACCGTTCAGAGGGCTGCAGCATGGGACTCAGGTCCAGGGGCCTGAGGTTGGGATAACGGGACAGGGGTGGTCAGGTCCGAAGAGGGTGGGTGTTAGAACACGCCTTACTCTAGGGGGGCCGGGGGAGGGGCCCCCGGAATTGAGACCCCAAGTCTCCACATGTCGGTTCTGACACTGTCTCCCTCCTCTGAGATCCCAGAGAGGTCAAGGACCCTGCCTGGGTCTCTTCACCCTTAGAAGGGGGACCAAAAGGCCTGACCCTCATCTTCCCAAGAAGTGTGAGTGGCAGACATGACCGAAGGTCCTTTCACCTTTGGGGATGCTACAGATGCAAGTACGAACTCTTAGGCGAGACCAGAGGACTCTGAGCTTCTCCAATGTACAGCCCTGAACTAATTGAAGATATTAATAACTCCAGCTCCCTACCGCTCGCTGTGTGACACAGGACGAACCTCTTAACCCCATTCCCAACGATAAAATGCAGATAACCATCACAGGTCACTCCGCCCTCTCATGTGGAGAGCAGATGCTCCGTTATCAATCAGGTCGCTCCCTGGTGCTAGGACAGCATTAATGTCCCTCCTCCCCAGGTCCGGCGACAGCGCTTAGCACACCTAACAGTCAACAGTTCTAAGACGTCAGCCCACCCACAGCTCCATTAGCAGCAACCTCCTGGCAGGTGACGTTTTGATTGTCGTTCTCCCCTGAAGGGTGGGACTGGAAGGCGGCGAGCGGGGCGACAACTTTGCGTGGGGTCAGTGCCCTACGACATCATCTTACTTATCTCCACAGCAGATGAGCAACCTGAGGTCCGGAAGAGTTAAACCATGTCCTCAAGGTCTCTCCACTGGTCAGGCCAGGTTTATGACCTGGGCACCGATTCCAAGCCGAGCTATGCTCTTCCCTCTGCCCTCAAGGCCCTGCGAGGCAGCAATGGAGCGCACAGGCCAGGAGGAGGAAGAGCGACTGGAAAGCAGGCTTCTCCTGCAGGACACAGCGCAAGGGGCGGCCAGGCGAGCCCACTCTCCCGCCAGGAACCAAGGAGAGAGAGGAAAGAAGAGCAGGAGTCATCAGATTATTTTCCGATAAAACAAAAATCAAGGTTAAAAAAAAACTGTTTTAATCTGTCAAAGAGGGTCACTTGTTTTCCATTCCTTGACCACACGTTTATCAAGTGTTTTGCATGTGCCAGAGACTGTGGTGAGGTAACCAGGAGGAAGCGGCAAACTGCTAGGCAGGCCCGGATCTCAGGACCTGTGAGGGACAAAGGGGGCGATGGACAAGGAAGAAGGAAACCAGGAACCAGTGAAGGGATCATAAGCGGTGAGGAGTGTTCCACAGAGAACAGGGGATGCACACCTCAGAGAAAGCCACTTTCAAAGGGAACGTTGAAGGCAACAAAAGAAACCATTCAGAGTAAACATGTAACACCCATGAAACTTGACCTTCAGGATAATACAGCTCCAGTAGATATGAAGCACTGAAAGGACTATGGAAATAAGAGACTAAAAGGAAAAATCATTGTGATAGATTTTAACATACATCTTTTAACCTCCAACAAACCAAGTAGTTAAAAACAAGGGACATAGAAATGAGAATTATAATTAATAAGATTGGATTAACAAGTGGAATTTCGATGTTGTGCCCTCCAGGGAATAGACCTACTTATCAGGTATCCTGGGACACTTATAAAAGGAGACACAAAACCTAAACGGCAGAAATTATACATACAGCAATCTAAAACAAACAGCAGAACTAGAAGTTGATAACAAAGTTTAAACAAACAAATGAAATTTAGCCCCATGGAAATTTTTTAAAAAGAGAGAGAGGGACCGCTTAACTAACTTGAATCATAGAGGTTGCATTTGCAATTACAGTTTCTTGCGGAAAAAAAATAAAATAAAACCAAAACAATGAATTTCAAAGAATATGGAGTGTGGCCCAACGTGGAAGTAGAAACAAGTTTATAATCTTAAGCGCTTTCATTTCATATATATATATATAAATGAAGATTAATCAAGAACGTGAGAAGTTAGCAGAAAATAAAGAACCCTCAGTAGAACAGGGAGATGGAAACAATAGAGATAAAAGCAGAAATCAGTGCAGCGAACAAAACAAGTAAGCAGAAAAGTCTCCCATCCTAAGAGGAGGTAATTAATAAATCCTCCTCAAACTGGGTCTTTGGGTAGGGGGGTGATAATCACTATAACATAGAGAAATCTCTGGTATATCTAATCACAAAAAGAGAGATAGACAAATATAATCAGTTATGTGAAATGAGATGTAACAAAGGTAAGGAAATTACAAAAATTATTATGAAATCTTACATTGAAATTTACTCCAAAAAGTACAGACTTCCAGATCAAGTTAATCAATTTTCTGGAAAGAGCAAATGATTAAAATTGGCTTTAGAAAATTAAGAATCCTGTGGGGAATAATATTCATGGAGAAATTTTTTTTAATATTTCAAAATAACTCCTCAAGAATGCCCCCTGGCCAAATGACCATGTCTAGGTGTCCCCTTCACATTTTCAAGGAACAGTTAATCCCTATGCTATGTAAACTCTATCAGAGGACACAAAATATGGTAAGCTACCGTACTGGTTTTCTGAAATTAATATAAACCTGATGTCAAAACTTGACCGAAAAAACAAAGCTATGGACCAATTTCAACTTCATGTGTAAATATAAAAGCAAAACTCAGGGCCAGCTTCATGGACTTGTGACCTATGTACAACACCGGGCCTCGTGCTTGGAAGAGCCCCATGCTTCGTTTAATGCTCTCTGTCACAAGCTTGAAATTCTTAATAATTTTTCAACGAGGGACCCTACATTTGCTCTTTACACTGGGGCCTGCAAATTATGTATCCACTCCTGGCAGAAATATCAGCAAATCAAATATGACACTACAATAAAATAATCCCTACCTTGATCAAGGTGATTTTACCTGAGGATGCAAGGAAGATTAAATATTAGGAAATCTACTAATATACTATGAGATGTATTGCAAAATGATGGTGTTAACAGATACTGAAAAGACATTTGATGAAACCTAACATGAAGATGACTCATAATTTTAAAACTTGAATGATATATTTTTGAATGGTAAAAGCCAACCTTAAGCCAAAGTAATACTTAATTCATTAATGCACAGTTTTATTACCTTTGAAATGAAGTCCATAAAAAGAAGCCTGCTACCCCAGCACTAGTGAACCCTGATTGGAACGTTCTGGCTGGTGCAATAGGCATGAAGACTGAGAAGTGGAAGGGCTCCAGGAAAGGAAAGTGCAGCGTTACGTTATCTACAGACAATATGATTAGAAACTAAGAAGGCTCAGGAGACCTGACCAAAAAATCTGTTTACATCAGTTAGATTGTTGGGCGGATGCAGGATAAATAAACCTAAATCCAGACCATCGCTAAATACCAGTGATAATTACTAACCCTAACCCTAACTTCATAACAAATTTGTAAAGCGTAACATAACCATGACTAATTATTACAATACATATGTAATAAACATGAGAGCTTACTGAAACATATAAAGTAATATTTTTTTTTTTTTTTTTTTTTTTTTTTTTTTTTTTTTTTTTTTTT
>NC_041233.1:37391184-37393171 GCF_002837175.3 Physeter macrocephalus | reverse complement strand
GCGCGAACCCGGTTCCCCTGCATCGGCAGGCGGACGCGCAACCACTGCGCCACCAGGGAAGCCCCGTAATATTTTAATAAATGGAGAAAAATATTGCAAGTATATTGCAAAGTTGCCGTAGGGTCCCGTAAGCAGGCAGAAATAAATAAATAAATAAATAAGTTAATTGCTTTCGAATTAAATAGTTAAGACAATTACTATCAATATGGTGGTGGAATTTTTTAATGAAACAAACATTTACAAAATAATTCTAAACATTACCTAAAAAAATAAACAAGTGAGAAAGGTTGGAAGCATTTTTAAAAAGCAGGGGGAACTGTTCTGCCAAATTTTAAAGTGTGTACTAAAGTTCCAACAATTAAGTGTTTTATTGGCAGAAGAATTTGCAAACAGATCAATGGAAGAGACTAAGTAAGCACAGAAAGAAATCTCCAAACTATATAAGAAATGAGAAGATGATAAAGGGACCATCACACCCAAGAGGAAAGAAATGGATTAGTCATCAAATGGAATTTTTACTTATAATGAAACCTTAGAAAACAGAAGTAAATATATGTCAATAATTACTGATATCAGGAGGGTGGAGGCACTTCTAAGATCAGCAATAAAAAATATCGCAGAGGAAAATATCGATCAATTAAGCTGCATAATCTATGTATGTATATCATATACAGGTTATATCAAAAATGTCACATTTAAAAAATAAAAGGACAAGACAAACTAAAAAAATATTTTCAACAAATATGACAAAGGGGTTAATATTCTTATAATTTAAGGAACTCTTACAAATCAGAAATAAAAAACTTATCAATATCCCAATAGAAATATGAGCTAAGTGTGAAGGCAAATGGCCAATAATACATACCATATGAAAAAATGTTCAGCCTCACTAGTAGTCAATGGGAGGGGAATTAAGACAATGAGATAATATCTAGTGCGTATAGCAATGGCAACAAGGAAGGGAGTTGTTTTTGTTCTTGTTTTTCACATTGAAAGATGATTAATACTGCTGTGGGCAGCATAAAACAAACTCCAGTGGGTGCATAAATTGTGCATATTTTCTGCACAAAATTTGATAATGTGTGTAAGAAGCCTTAGAAACGTTTTACCTTTTGATTCAATAATTCCATTTCTACAAATCTCTCCTGGGAAAAAATAACCAGAGAGGCGCTAAAAGATATAAGTACAGGAACAATCAATACCATTTTTCCAAATACCTTTGCCTTGAATTATTTACATTTTTTCACATTTTCTAATGAGAAAATTTTATTTTTAAAAAAATTTCTATTTTGAGATCATTGAGATTCACATGCAGTTATAAGAAAGAAGATATACAGAGAGACCCAGCACACCCTTCACCCAGCTTCCTCCAATAGAAACATTGTATAACTCTAGCCCAATATCACAACCAGGGAACTGACATAGACACAACATGGCTATTCATACTTCCCCCACTGTACTCGCTCATTTGCATGTATATAATTCTATGCAATCTCATCACATGTGTAGACCAGTGGGACCACCACCACAGCAAAGATATAAACAGTTCTGTGACCGCCAGGAACCTCTGT
Source organism: Physeter macrocephalus (assembly GCF_002837175.3). Lineage (NCBI taxonomy): Eukaryota > Metazoa > Chordata > Mammalia > Artiodactyla > Physeteridae > Physeter > Physeter macrocephalus. The sequence continues at coordinate 37,391,600 of NC_041233.1, read as the reverse complement.
GTTTTTATAGCCACACCCACCTCCCTCCCCTCACAGCCCCTAACCCCTGGCAATCACGACGCTGACCTCCAACTCTTATCATTTTTTCATTGCAAGAATGTTATATAAATGGAATCAGAAAGTATGAAACGCTTAGGGATTGGCTTTTTTTTTCACTCAGCATAATTCCCTTATCATCCAAGTTGTTGCATGTGTTAATATTTTGTTCCTTTTTGTTGCTGAGCAGGATTCCATGGTACAGATGGACCGCAGTTTTGTTTAACTGTTCACCTGCTATGGAACATTTGAACTGTTTCCAGCTTTTGGCTGCTATGAACATTTTTTTTTTTTTTTTTTTTTTTTGTGGTATGCGGGCCTCCCTCTGTTGTGGCCTCTCCCGTTGCGGAGCACAGGCTCCCGGCGCGCCGGCTCAGCGG
>NC_041233.1:37389588-37391063 GCF_002837175.3 Physeter macrocephalus | reverse complement strand
GCGAACCCGGTTCCCCTGCATCGGCAGGCGGACGCGCAACCACTGCGCCACCAGGGAAGCCCCTGCTATGAACATTTATGTACAGGTTTTGCACTATTATTCTTAAAACAAAAAAATATAAAATAAAAACAACTTAGAGAAATGTGCAACAACAGGAAAATAAATAATGGCAAATTGAATATTCCAGTGTCATTAAAAATTATGTATAATTAGTATATTCAACGAGCTAGACTCAAAGGTACAAGTGGAAAATGATTTTTCCCCTCAACACTGTTTAGGAAGGGAATGTCTGATCACCCCTGCTTGCCCTGAAGTGTAGGATACAGTGAGTGTAGCCCTTAGCCTTTCAGTCACTTGCAAGCTTTTAATAATGTTTTTTGGGTATTAAAAAGTCTCATCCAATTGAAATCAAAAGCTCCATTTCTCATCCATGTAAAATCTTCTCCCTTCTTCCCAGTGGGAAGTGGGGCATGATGCAGCCTTTCTTGCCCAAGCTCCTGCACCCCTCCCTCTGCATTCTGCCACTTCTTCATCTTTCAGCGCTGGGTGGGAGGATGGAGAAGAACAGGGTGCCCTCCCACTACTGTGGGGTCCCTGCAATCTCTTGACATCCTCCCCTCCTGTCAGCTGTGCAGTGTGAATGCTCTACCTCTCTGGCCCCCTCTCCCCTTTCCCACCCCTTTCTCTTTCTACTCCTCTCCCCCTCCTCCTCCTGCTGTTCTCTGTGTCCCCTACCCCCAGGGCCTCAGAATGCTCAGGCCAAGCTCTTCTAAAAACTCTTCCCCCGGCTCTTTCCCAATAGCAGGGACAGGAGTTTCTAAGCTTAGGAAGTACTCAGATCAGTGGGAGGGGAGATGACATCAGTTTCCCTTCAAGCACACACTCCCTGCATGAGAGATTTCCCTAAGCACTCTTCAGTTGTCTTGAGCCAGGAAAGTACCCCACTCTGGGAGGGGCAACCCTACAACCCTCCGTATCTTTACTCTGAGCCATTCCCAGCCCGAACGTACACTAGAGGTTGATAATTGGCTAAAGGTACCAGGACCTTTGTGGCTGGTCAGGGCAAGTTCTGTGAGGATAGGTCTAGAATCTCATTTTAGGATATGTGTGCATGTCACATCTCTGTTTTTGTCTTTGTGGTCTAGTGTGAGACCCAAACAGAAAAGTGGATTTAACTCCCGTAGTAGACATGTTGGGGCCCTGCCCAGACCCCCTGGGATCTTTTTGACCCTATCTCTGCTCACTCTCCCAGCTCAGTAGTGCTTTCCCCTCCTCTTTGAAGGAGGACTGCCCTCAGGCTGCTGGAGCTCCTTTGCCAGCACACACGGAGTGTCAGCAGTGCCCCTTAGCTGAGAGCTGGTGGGTTCAAGAGTCTGGAAGCCCAGCCCCAGGGCCTTAGGTTGGAACAACTCTGAGATGGAAATGACCCCCAGAGCCCTCTGGAATCAGGCTGAGGCTCACCTCTGCGGGATTTT
>NC_041233.1:37360001-37389088 GCF_002837175.3 Physeter macrocephalus | reverse complement strand
CTTGCCCTAAACTTACCCAAGAGTAGGTTGGAAATCCCTGGTGGTATCAGCCCACAGATTTTGAAAAAGCAGACATGAAAGCTCCAGTCTGCATACTTTGGGGTTGTTCGTTTTGTGCCAGAATTTCTACTCCGAGGTGATATGAGGGAGGGATCTTCAAGTAATATAAAAATGCAAATTACATCTACTGTGACTAATTTTATGTCGGGTTTCTTAAGGAGTTTGGGATTCTGGAAACACCTGTAAACCTTAAGCAATTGATTTTCCCCCCATGTTAGCATCACTGGGGAGCTTTAAAAACACTAATGCCTGCACCACATCTCTAGAGATTCTGGTTAAGTTGGAACTTGTTAAAAGTTCTTCATGGGTTGCCAGCATGCAGCCATGACCTTAGGGAGGTGTTTTCCAAAACTGCTTCCAGACTACCAGCATCAGCGCCACATCAGCATCAGCACCACTTGGAAGGCTGTTACAAATGCACTGTGTTGAGTGCTACCCTTGCTTATGGAATCAGAATCTCAGGGCGTGGTACTCAGCAATCTGGGTTTTAACAAGACCTATGAGGGACTCTGTAGTACACTCAGACTGGAGGCTTAGAGCAGTGATTCTCAACAGGAGGTGATTTTATCCCTCTAGGGAACATTTGCCAATGTCTGGATACATTTTTGGTTGCCACGACTAGCATTTTGGCGCCACTGGCATCTATTGGGTAGAAGCCAAGGAAGCTGCTACGCATCCTCCAATGCACAGGTCAGCCCTGACAACAAAGAATTATCTGGCCCCAAAAGTCGTCAAGAGTGCCGAGGCTGAGAAAGTATATGACCTTAGTGTATGGAAAACTCACAGAAATTGTTATTGTAAAGTGGTTGAGGATTATGACCATAAGCAATGAAAGAATGTATTTTGTGAGTTCTCAGGGAGGACCTCTGATCAGTAAAACAAAACAAAACGAAACAGATTAATGTTAAAATGTGATCAAGAAACTGTGAAGGATTACATCTTGTGAAGGCATTGCATTTTTTGATGATGTATGGACCTAGCCAAAAGGATCTAAGGAGACGTGTGCCTTGGACCTTCACCATCACCTTTTGTGAATTCAACAGGTGTAAGGACTTGCCCTTGGGGGAGAGCACTTGGATTCAAACCTGTGTCTTCCAATAGCTAGTTAAAAGCAGTGGATTGAGGAACTTTCTCTCTTAGAAAAATGTAACCATAGTTATGAACATGGTTTGCAAACCATAAGGTGTCGCTCAGGTAGGCCATTAGGATTGTTTCGTTTTGAAGTCATAAATATTGCATTTCTCCGGTTGCACTTTAACAGTGATTCTTTGTATTCCCTGCCTTTTCTTCTGCACATTTTGTAGATGGCTTTTTCTTTACTTGATGACCTCCAAGTAAAATAATCCCCAATTCCCTCCCTTAGTCTCTCATTCAGTGAATGCCTATTTGTTAACAAAGAGATGTGTGACTTTCCTCCTCATAAAGTGAAGCAGTAGAAAAAGCAATCGATGTATCCGTATTTCTGAGGCTGTCCTATGACCCAGGCAATGGGAAGAGGTGGGAGTCTGGAGATGTCCTGGGGGCCCCCTAAGGCAGGCCACTGGCAGATGTGACAGCGCGAGCCCTGTTTGTCATCAGATGCATAAGGATATCATGGGGGGGTTGTTAGTAACCCAGACTCTGGGCTGCGCCCCCTCCCTGCCCCACCCCCTGCCAAGAATCTGATTATTATATTTAGGAAGAGATGATAAAAGAATTTGCACTTCATCAGGGCTTGAGGTGTTTCTGGTGCAAGTGATCCAAGAACTGTGTGAAAATGCTATGGTACAAAACCCAAGACTTTATATATTTGGCAGGATTGTAGCATTTAAAAGTCCAGGGCTTCCCTGGTGGCGCAGCGGTTGCGCGTCCGCCTGCCGATGCAGGGGAACCGGGTTCGCGCCCCGGTCTGGGAGGATCCCACGTGCCGCGGAGCGGCTGGGCCCGTGAGCCATGGCCGCTGGGCCTAAAAAAAAAAAAAAAAAAAGTCCACACACGCCTTGTGGCACAATCAGCATCTCTAAAACACTTTGTATAATTAATGATATTTTCAAATTCATGTGTAGCTACAGAATATCAGGGTTATTCTCTATCTAACTCTACACAAAATCTGTAGGCCAACATGCACTGTCTTCTCAACACAGAGAATTGGGTCCCTTCAGGAAGGCTGAATTGGAATTCTCACTGTGTATCCTGCCTCAGAGCAGCTGTGTCCAAAGTGCTCTTTCCCTGTGATTTTAGCAGCAGCAGCCGCAGCAGCATCTATGGGTTTTGCTTTTTTAACCCAGCCACAGCGTTGGCGAGGTCAGGGGTACAGTTGAAATTCCCCAGCGCCTGATCCCAGGCCTTTGCCCTTTTGTTCCTGGATGGGAGAGCTGCGGCAGGGCTTGAGGACGGATATCCATCCTCCTGGGGCTTAGCTCGGCCTGGCTGTGTGCCTGCAGCACAAAAAAAAGCATTGTCAGTCCTCTTGGTGAGATTCTGGAATGAGTTAAAATCCCTCAAGGCTATTGCTCAGGTATTTCTCCCTGAGCAAGATGTTATCACCGGCTGGATAAAAAAATTAGTAGAAGTACGAGGTTTTCTCAACATAACTGTGATCTAGGTATTTGTTGTTGCCCTGGAAATGTAGAGGACGGACATTGACCTTCTCGATTTAGTGGTCGAGGGGAAGTTGGGTTCCTTCCCTGTGCTGAGGAATGCTGGGGTCACTGGGTTTCAAAGCAGCTCTGAATATTCCAGCCGGCCTCAGGGTTGCCGGGCAAGAGGTGTGCAGGCTGCCTTTCACGGGGACCGCTCTGCCTGGCGCGGCCTGGCTTTCTGGGAGGGTGGGAGCTGGCATGCAGACATTGTGCACCCCGTCTTGGCCTCCCTGCTGCGTGCACATCGCTCCAGCCTGCCGGCCCCACCATCTGCTTCAGGGAGGCCCCAGGCTGGGGGCAGCAGGGAGATAGCTTTCTGCATGGCGGCTTGCAATTGAGTCCAACGAAGCAATGTCTTTGGAAGTCCAATGGCAGAAGACGAAACTGCAAGTGAATTTGGAGAATATAACGAGATTTTTAGAATTGTCTTGAGTGTTCAGTGTTCTGTGGTATTTTAAAAGCTAAGCCCAGATTTGGTGAAGTGCAGATGTTTTGTTCAATTTGAACCTGAAGGTTTGGATTCAGCCTCCGGACAAGCATTGTTTGGCTGGGTCTGAGTTTGAAAACCTCTGGCCCACATTTATAATTAGAGAGGTGTTTATATAAAAGGTAAAGGAAAAGACGGAAGATAGGGCAACGTTGGGCCAGTATTTCAGCCTGAGAACGATGTCTGGAGCTGCACTGTGGCTGCCTGTGTCACCGGGGCAGAGCTTGGCTCTAGCCTGCTGGCAAAATGTATCCCTGGAGTGTTGGGAGTTTGTGACCCCGGCTCAAATGGCTCAGGGTTTAACCTTTGTTTTCAGAGAAAGGGGAGGTGGTTTTAGCATTCTGAGTAGATACAGCAGGGAGATTGCCTTTGTGCAGCAAAGGAATGATTGGAACAGAGGAAAAGGTCAGAACCTTGGGGTAGTGGCTGCTGCCCAATCCAGGGAGACTCAGGTGTTCTTCTTGAGTTTTTCCTCCTCCTGCAAGGTGACACTTTTTAATGTTCTTGTGGCTTCAAGAATACAATAGAGCAGGCATGATCCATCCTAGGCCTGTGGGGACCCACATGCGGGCGGCTGGTGCCTGCTGGCCGGTGTCCACAGCCTGGAGGGCCTGTGTGCTTGGCAGCGTAGCTGAACCTTCCAGACAGGCCAGATGTTTTATGACTGCAGCTGTGGCTCCCTGTGGCGAGCCCCCTCTGTGCACGTTGAGGAGGCTGTGATCTGAAACCATCATGTGGGCCTCCTGGTGCCTCCTGCCTGAGAGTGGGCCTCCTGCCTGAGAGTGGGCCACAGATGTCTGCAGCATGCTTCTGGGGACACTTGTGGGAGAGTCTCGCTGCGACCTTATTCCCCCTTTGGTTCCTGCAGTCCCGAAACCAAAGAAAGAGTTCTGATGAAGAGGGGAGCTCGTGGGTTAGGTCGCTTCGCTCCAGCAGTGCAGAAAATTTAGGAAGATAGTTCTCTCCATCCCAAGACTGAAGCCAAATTGCTGTTGCCTTTTGGTCCTGGGGCCCGAATCTCTGGAATCCTTTTGAGGCAGATGCTGCGCCCACCAGCCCCCGTTCTGTCTGCCTGGCACTGTGACCACATTGTTTCCCAGCCTCTGGTGCCAGAAATGGCTCTGCAGTCCTGTTCCTGGAATAGTTTGCTCAACAGTGTGTAAATCCAGGACTGGCCTTATGTTCTCCGTGTTCTGTCCTGTCCTGTATCCTGTCCTGAGTCCCAGTCTGTGACCTCTGCTCTGTTCCTTGGAATTTCATGTTGTTTAAATGGAGGCCAAGCCTGTCTCCTAACTGACCACTTGCAGAGTTCTCTACCGTATTAATTTGCAAGGCCCACACATCCGAGACACAGGCGTCTATTTAGAAAGGCAGTTTTGATCTCAGTTATAGGAGAAAGTTTTCTCTATTTCTATCTCAGTCTCCTCATACCCCATGGAGCTCCTCGACCCCTGTAACCTGGCTTTGTCCCTCCCATCACACTGAACGGGCTTTCCTCCAGGACTTTTCCAGTAACTTCCTAGTGGGAAATCCCAATGGTGTTTTCCAGTAGCACGTGATGCTGTTAGAGAATCTTTCTTACAGCATTCTACCCTCTTGGCCTCTAGAACTCTCACTGGGTCCTCCTCGGCTCCTGTGACTGGCTCCTGCTCCCTTTGTAGGATACTCTTTCTCGTTCCCACCACCTGCCCTGTTCCCTAAATATTAGTGCAAGTGCTCCCTTCACCTGCAAACTTGTCCTATTGTGTTTTCTACTTCGTTTATTTTTAGTCCAGGCTTCTAAGTTGCCTTGTAAGAAACCTACTCGAACTAGCTTAAGTGAATATGCTGGCTGAACCTGAGACCAGGGGAGGCGCTCCAGGGGCAGGGACATCCCCGGGCCTCCCAGGGGAACCGAGATGTCTGATTCCATCCCATTCCCCCTCCTTCCCTCTCCTTGACCACAGCCTTACCTGCTTCTCCAGGCTCGCCGTGGAAGCCAGCCACCCCAGTAGGCTTACTGCTTGCTTTTTCAGCTTAAGCACTTAATCAGCTGCTTCTCTAGGTCCCGAGTGCATTCTTGCTGACTCAGCAATTCCACTTCTAGGCACTTTAATCTTGAGAACACAGTGTGAGAGACTCATTAAGGTTTAAGGTTGTGAATACTCATCATAGAATCATTTATTATAGGGAGGTTCGGAACACTTTGAGTAGCCAATGATAAGATATTAAGTCTCATGATGATGTATTAATACCACAAACTTTTATCATAGTTTTCAAAATTAAAATCACTTTTTGAAGAGAGCATAATGAGAAAATGAAATTTAAATAAAAAGAAAGATATAAAACAGTATGATCTTAATTTAAAAATTATACATGTACATCATAAAGTACAGCAGTAGTTAACTCAAAGTGATGGATAGCTGATGACTTTTTTTCTCTCTCTATTTTTATTCTCTCTCTGTATTTTTGCATTTTCTGTGTTATTTTAACTCCAACTCACCACAGAGGTCCAGTCCTCTGGGAATCCCCTCCCAACCTCCCCAACCGGGATGGGTCCCTCTTCTGTGTGTTTCTGGTTCTGGACCAGGTACCATGCAGCCCTATGGTTCAGGTACCATGCAGCCCTCTGATTTCTTGATGAGAAGACCTTTGGATGTTCATCATTATATTTCTTGTACCTAAAAGCAGGCTGAATATGTCTGTTGGCTAAAGAAATTTGTCAGCAGAGAAGCATTTTTGCTAAGTTCAAACATTTACTAGGTTCAAATATCTGCAGCCTTTTGCTTCATGGAAGATTAAAATAATGATTCTAGCTTCCCTTTTGCTTTCTGAGCAGTTTGGGCATCTTATCAATCGGATTGGTGACAAAGTTGATCACTGGAGTTTAAGAAATGGATGTATATTGTTATGGTCTGAATGTTCGTGTCCCCTAAAATTCATATGTTGAAATCCTAACCCATAATATGATGGTATCAGGAGGTAGGGCCTTTGGGAGGTGATTAGGTACTGAGCATGGAGCCCTCATGAATGGGATTAGTGTCCTTATAAGAAGGGATCCTTGAGAGCTTGCTTGCTTGCTCTCTGTTCTCCTCCATGTGAGGATACCAAGAGAAGACGTCTCCAAATCAGGAACAGAGAGTCCTTACCAGACACTGCACCTGCCAGTGCCTTGATCTTGGACTTCCTAGTCTCTAGAACTGTGAGATATAAATGTTTGTCATCTAAGTCACCCGGTCTATGGTATTTTGTTATAGCAGCCTAAACTAAGATATACATGAACATGATTGAATCATTGGAACGTAAAACAAACTTATTTTGAGATAATTGTAGATTAACATACGTTTCTAATAAGTAATGCAGAGAGATTCCTTGTACCAGTTGGTACCCTTTTATCCAATTTCTCCCAATGGTTTCATCTTGCAAAACTGTAGTATAACATTGCAACCAGGATATTGACATTGATATAGCCGAGATACAGAACATTCCCATCACTACAAGGGTCCCTGATAGCAAGACCCATTTTTCTCCCGTCTGTTCCCTCCTTAACCCCTGGCAACCACTAATCTGTTCTCCATTTCTATCATTTTGTCATTCCAAAAACGTTGTATAAATAAAATCATACAGTATGTAATTTGGGGGGATTTTTTTTCCACTCAATATAACGCTTTGTGCAATAGTTCATTCCCTTCTATTGCTGAGAAGTGTTTTGTGGTGTGGATGGACCACAGTTTGTTTACCTATTCACACACTGAAGGACATCTGGGCTGTTTCCAGTTTTGGGTTATTGTGAATAAAATTGCTACAAACATACACATACAGGTTTTTGTGTGAACTTAAGTTTTCATTTCTCTGGACAAATGCCCCAGAGAGCAGTTGGTGAGTTGCATGATAGTCGTAGGTGTATCTTTTAAAAAACTGCCAAACTGTTTTTCCAGAGTGGCCGTACCAGTTTACATTCTCACCAGCAGTGTCTTATCTGCATCTTTGTCAGCATTTGGTATTGTCCTAGTTTTTATTTTGGCTGTTCTGATAGGTATTATCCCAATATATGGGATATCTCATTCTTCATATGGGTATTTACAGAGGAAAGTTGTAAATTTTGAGGAAATCGAATTTTTCGAATTTATCAAGTTTTCCTTATATGGATGATGCTTTTGGTGTCAAGTCTGAAAATTCTCTGCTTAGTCCTAGATCTCAAAGATTTTTCTTCTATGTTTTTTTTCCAGAAGTTTTCTTGTTTCTATTTTACATTTAGGCTTAAGTTCATTGAGTTCATTTTGAGTTGAGTTTTGATAATGTGTGAAGCTTTTTATCTGGAGCATCTCCTGTGCTGTGGCCTGTCCCGCCAGTCACCTGCGTGTCCCTGCCTTTCAGACCTCTACGTGTATGCTGTGCTCGTGTGCTGTGTGGGGATTCTCAGCGTTCTGCTCTTCACTCTGACCATCATCTGGCAGTCTGTGTTTAGCAAGAGGAAATCCAGAGGTAAGAGAACAGATAAAGTCATGTCTGGAGTGGGAGCACAACCAAACCACAGATGGGCGGAAGATGTTGGGCAAAGTATCACTTTGGTTGAAAGATGCATCCTGAGTCAGGGATTATTTACCTGTGACTGGTAAGCAGTGTGAGTGAGGAGATGTGTCTACCTTAGACTCTGCTAAAATCAACTGTGGCCACTGTTGACATCATTTCAGTGATGATGTCATCCCTTTTCTCGAATCCCTTCCTTCCGTGGTTTCTGAGGGCCCTTACCTCTCTCTTCCTCCCAGAAGAGGCTGTGGAGTCAGATGACCCTGGGTTTGATTCTGGCTCTGCCGCTTAAGACTGAGTTTTTAGACACATTCCTTAACCACTCTGAACTTTGGTTTCCTCAGTTATTAAATGACATGGGATGGACACCACCTTCCTCAGATTGAATGTTGTTGTGTGTTCATAATTTAATTACAGTACCTGACACTGCCTGGCAGGCAGATGGGACTGGAAAGGCACCCCTTCCCTTCTCTTCCTGTCCGGTCTGAGTGTTCCCTTCCTTCTGTCTCCTTTCTTGGTGGTGTCCCTGTCCCCTGGGTTCTGTCCTTAGCCCCTTCTTGTTTTACTCTTTCTTCCTTAGTGATTACAGTTCTCATGACTCTGACTCTTATCTCCCTATGAATGCTGCCTGATTTCTCTCTCTAGTCCCCGCCTCTCACCAAACCTCCAGGTCGCGTTTCCACCAGCTCCTGTTTCCTCTGAAATACCCTCCCTGTGCACCCCGACCTCAGAATTTCTGAAACAGACGGGGACCCTGCAGCTCCCAGAGATGATCTGGGTAAGAGCTGGGCTCTGGAATTAGAATAACTCTGGTTCAAATGGCGACTCTTCACCTACCAGCTGATGACTTACCTGACGTGCCTCACCTTCTCCCTCTAAATAACGGGGAAAATACCAGTATACCAGTCTCACAGGATTGTTGTGAGGATTAAGTTGAAAAAAAAACCCCACAAATAAAACCCTTTACCCATTCCAGCTCCTTGTAAGTGTCCTGCATTTATGATGACATACGGTTATAGTTATATAGAATAATTATTACTATTAGGCCAAGGTCATAAAGCTGGGAAGTATTAGATTTGGTGGTCATGGCTTAGGGGGACAATTAAACAGGGAAACTGAGCAGAGTTTCCAGAGGGGACTCTCCCCAGAGGTGCAGTCAGGGCTAAAGGAATCTGGGAGGGAGGGAGAGAAAGGCGTTCAGGGACCAGCACCTGGGGGATGCTGCTTCCACCCTAGAGGTTAGGGGACAAGGGGAGAAGAGGTTTCTGGAACTCTTGAGAGCTGCAGCTGTGGGAGAATTGTCACCAATAAGAGCCTTAGAAGAGGGACTCAGGCAGTGCCAAACCAGGCCGCAGCAGGGAGGGAGCCAGGAGCCTACCTTCCTCAGCCCCTCCCTGCCCCCTGCCTTCAGGTGTCCCTCGGCTGCTTTCCTTTGGTCCTACCACCCAGACCGGAAGCCAGAGCACGTGCAGAGAGGTCAGCCTCCAAGGCCCGAGCAGGGTGGAGAACGGATGGGGAGCTGGACGGGTGCGCAGAGCCATGCAGCACTGGAAGCAGAGCCAGAGCTCTAGCCAGATCCTTCTTCCGCAGCCCGTGCCCTGCCCACCGTGCTCTGTGTGTCTGTGCTGCACCCTGAGAGCCTCCCACCACGCCTGCGCACACCTCATCCACGGTGCCCGAGCTTTTCTCCTGTTCCAAAACTTGATGGCTTTGATGAGCTCGTGGCACATGTTGCACATGTGCCAATGTATTTGCCTCCCTCCAGGAGGATGGTGTGTAAGACAGGGACCATGCATCTGACCCATTCTCCTTGGAATTCGGCTCATGACAGCTGCTCAACAAATGGTGGGCAAATGGCTTTGTTTCCCGGCTGCTTTGTTCCCAGCTGTTGGAGTTTGGATGCCACACTGGCAGTCTCCAAGCCTATTTTGCTCGAAAGGCACCTCTGCCTGGGCTCAGGGGCATGATAGAGAAATCTGCCTGGAGTGCAGGCCCTGTTAGGCCGTGGGGAGGAGCAGGGGAACAAAGCAACGTAGGCAGTTCAGGAGAAGTCCTTCTCCTCCAAAGCCAACAAGGCAGACTGGGACATAAGCTCCAGGCTTCCCACAGAGCCACTGAGAATCCAGATCTTAGCTGCCCTCGTGCCCCTGGGAGTGGCCTCCAGATGGCCTCGTGTGTGCCTGTGCACAGCATCCGAAGCCCTATGAGCCGTCAAGAGCTTTGCCTGAGCACCTGCTGTGGGCCAGACCCCTGGCTGGCCCCTCCACATTCTCATGAGTCCTCACCACCAGCCCGAATGACAGCCCATATCGCTCCCGTTTGACAGAGGACACAGCTGGGGAGCTTGATCAAGTCCTGAGACAAGGGAGTGGCAGAGCCCGAGCCCAGCCCGATCCTCAGCCTCTGTGTTTCTGTTCAAGAAAACCTCAGCCATCTGGGGGCTGACGTTGCCGAGGAATTTTCCTTCAGCCTTCAATGCGGTCGTTGCTGAGGTCCTCCCCAGACAGCAGTTCACGGCTCCCGCGGCTCCTCGGGGGCTTGGCATCTGTCTGGTACAACCGCTGTCCGCAGGCTGGCATCCTGTATCCCTGGCAGGACTGTGCATGTTAGGCCTGGCGTTAGCCCTCACCTGGACCTGGGAGGCTTAGAGCAGCACTGCCCAAACCTTCAGGAACAGACTGCTCACCTGGGAGCCTGCTCCAATGCAGATTCTGATTCAGAGCGTAAGGGCAGGCCTGACAGTCTGCATTTCTAATAAGAAGTGCAGGCAGTGCTACCCTGATGATGGGAGGCCTCACTTTGAGTAGCAAGGCCTTAGAACCAGTTCTTCTTCACTCTAGCCTACTCAGCACTTCTCTTTACAATGAATATATTGAAATGATCCCATTACTATCTTGAAATGAAACTCATAGATAAACTATGCTCCCTGGATGCACAAAAATCAAATCAGGCCCAGACCCCCTTGTTATATAGACAGTTTCTGGGTTTCCTATGCAAATGTGTGTTTGTTGGTCCTTCTGCATCCTCCTGCCTGCGTGGTAGCCACAGAACACCCAGGTTTGCAGGCTGCTCACACACACGTGGGAAGCAGAGGACACCCTGGCACCCGCTCTCCCGCTTGCTCGGCAAGATCTGTGTGAAAAGAGGATGTCAGAGTAGCTCTCTCTGCTCCTGATGTGATCTCCCGCTGGGCCCCTGAGATACACACACCCCATCCTGGAAGCCAGGGGACCTGAGGGCCAGTCCCCTTCTCTCTCACCTTCCTGCTGCCCTGCCCTCACCCTGTCCTCCTAGGGCGCTCATTGTTCAGAGAGCTGGAGTTAATTGCACCACGTGTGACTTACTTTCTACTTTCCTCTGAGCTGTGAGTCTCCATCCCTAATCTTTGTAAGCGCCGGGGTGCCCGGAACTTCATCCCAGGGCCTCTGCAGCTCTGAGTCACCCTGGAATGCACCAATCCTGGTGGCATTACTCTAGTGGATTTTCAAGCACACTGGTTTCAAAGGCCTTTGCTTCTTCGGGAATGAGTCCATACCTGCTGCTTTGGTGTGGCCCCAACAATCCCTCAACCTTCCATGTTTGAGCTTTTAAAAGGACAGCTTTGAAGGCACGCGTAACCAGAGGGAGAGGGGTCTAGCCCCTTTGTCTCGGTTCTATGTTTGTCATGACTGCGTTTAGCTTGCACTCGATGTGCTAAAACCCTGGCTCCAAAGCCAGGCTCCCCACGGCTTGCTAGGCACCTACATCTGCCTGCCACAAACTGGCTCTCCGCTTGCTTCCCCGTGGTGATGGGATCGAAGGGCCTGTGATCTTTTCTCCCAGAAGTACAAGAAAGAGGGAGCTGGGGCGCTTCCTCCCACTCACAGCCTCGCTTAGTGGAGGGAGGAGGCTGCCAGGTACGGAATGGGGTGGCTGTGGACAAGGTGTCCCTGGGACCTTGGGGAGGATGAAGTGCTCACCAGCCTGGCATCAGAGACACTCGGACACTGGGACACCCCAGCATGAGCTCTCCCCTCCAAACGCTTCTGAGACGCAGGCTTGGGCATCAGAGTGTGTGGGAAGGTTCGGTGAGCTCTCCTGGGCCCACTGCCCCATCAGAAGGGAGCCCGTCTCCCCGAGTGGGTGCTCGGAAGCCTCCCCAGTAGCTTCATGAATAGAGCGCTGGACCTAGGGCCTGGATTCAAGCTCCTTTACTTGTAAAGCAGGTCTTCTCAGGCCGCAAATAAACGTCCTGAGCACCATGTGTCCTCACTGTGAAACGGGGATAAAAGTTACTCTTACCTCACAGGGCCCTGGGGACACTTTTCCCGGTGCCGTGGCTGCCAGTCCTGGGCCTGGGCAGCTCCAGGGGCCACCTTCTTCTGTGCGTGGTCCACCTCTCCGGGTGGATCCCTCCATCGTAGTCATGGTGACTGTGGCTCAGCCCTCCCGACGGCTGTAGGGCAAATACAACCCCCCCTGTGCACTGTCCCGAGTAGAAATACAAGGTGGGCTGCGCATGAAGTTGGACAGTTTTTTTTTTAGTAGTCACATTTAAAAACTAAAAAGAGAACAGGTGACATTAATTTTAATCCATTTTATTAAACCCAATATATCTGAAATACCATTTCAACAAGCATCATCATAAAGATTCTGAAAGAGATATTTTACATTCCTTTTTTCATATGAAGGCTGAAATCCAGCAGGTCTTCTCAGGCCCCAAATAAACATCCTGAGTCCTTAAGATTTCACAGTGCCAGCACATCATATTCTGGACCAGTTACATTTCCCGTACTTGATAGCCACCCCAGCTCACGACTACCATACGGGACAGCGTGACTCTAGATAGAGAGCTTTATGCACTGGTGCTTTCACTGAATGGCTGTGGCCCTAAAATGCTCTTTGTACCAAGACAACAGGAGGTAGAAAACTTGGTTCTCCTCCTCAGCTTTCCACCTGGTGACCGAGGGAGACGGCTTTACCTGTCCTTGTAACCGTGCCGGCCTGGAAACGTGGTCGAGGCAGGGCTGCTTCCTGGAGGGGCCGGCTCTTGAGCTTGACGTGGCGGGAGCACCCTGCTGTGCAGAGGAAACGGCTGGGGTAGGAAGAGGGCATCCCAGTCCTGACCCTCCTTCCAGAGAGAGGCAGATGGTGCTTTTCCAGGCTGCAGGGCTCCTGCCTGTGCTGGGGCGGGAGGAGGCTGGGAGAGCACCGTGCAAATGCACCGGGCCCTGTTCAGGGGATGCCACTGTGCTCACCGTGCGTGCAGACTGCTCTGTGAACGGAGCAGGACTATCCACAGGACCTATCTCAGAGTCTCTGCAAGGCCTGGGGTTCTGAAGAAGGTGCAGGCAAGTTGGGGGGCAATGAGGGGGAAGGTCAGCCGTACCTCAGAGGCCCTAACACTGCTACAGAGCGTGATAGGATGGGGGGCATGGCTGCCTCCACCCCAAATTAACCATAGTGGGGTAGGTAGTGGTGACAGGGACAGTCCCAGGTGGCAGTGATGGCCTCCAGCCTGGACATGTCATCTGGGAGGTTTGGCCATGCGGTGGCGTCTGGGTGCAGTGTGTCCCCAGGCTACGAGGCAGAGGAAGGGTGGCTCAGGACCTCGTGCTCACAGATGTCTTCCTATCAGAAGAGGTGAGAAAAACAGCCCTTTCTTTTAGAGTCCTCAAAGTCCTGAAGATCACAGATCACCACTTAAAAAACACCGTGTCCCGAGTTTTCATTTCTCTGCAGGTTGGTTGCCTTGCGTGGAGCGGGAGCCTTTGGGTCAAGTGCCCTGGGTGGCAGGCTGTGGCCTGTGGTGGAGACTGGCTCCAGAATCACCCTTCATTGCTTTTCTTCTCTTCCTGCTCTCACTTCCCCACTCTCCAGTGGGTTTCTTAGGATCACCTCCCACATAGACTCTGCACTTGAATCCCTGTCTTACAGGCTCTGCTTCTGGGAACCCCTAGCTAAGACAGGTGACACAGTTATGTAATCAGCAGTGATTATGCTATGCATATTTAAGGGAGATTCCGGCAAGGTCTATTTCTCAGATGCCCATAATTCTTCCCCTTGGTGCCCAGGATCACTTTTGGACCCTGGGCTGTCCCTCTTCATTATAGGGACATCAGCCCTGCATTCACTGGGCTGAGATCTCATAAGCTTCAGTTGGCAAGTGCTGGCCGAGGTGCACGTCCTGTGCCTGGCACTGACTCTCCTCGCCAGGCTCCTGGCCCTTCTGAGTTAGCCCCCCGCCCCCATGGCCAATTACTAAAGAGCCCCCCAGCTGCTCTCCTGCTCCCTGGCTACCTGATCTGCAGGCTGCCCACCTTACTGCCCCTGGACCGGACTTTCCCAAACAGGTCAGAGCACGGGGTTCTCTAGGGCCCAGTCCCGGCTCTGCCCTGCTCCAGCCCTGGCACAGGGGACCAGCCGTTTATCCTGGACACTACTTTTTTCATCTGTAGGATCCCTAATACCAGCCGCCCAGTTCCTCTGAGAATGGTGTGGAGTAGTTACAAGAGGGCTCTGGAGTCAGGCTGCCCAGTTTTGTCCCTTTGCAGGTGTGTTAGTTTGCTCGGGCTGCCATAGCAAAGCTTATAGATGGCCGTTGTCTCCCTGTGTCTTCACATGGTTTTCCCTCTGTGCATGTCTGTATCCCTAATCTCTTCTTATAAGGACACCAGCCCACCCTAATGACCTCATTTTAACTTACTCACTCCTTAGGCTCTATCTCCAAATGCAGTCATATTTTGAGGTATTGGCCTTTAGGGCTTCAACATATGAATTTGGGAGGGGGTACAGCTCAGCCCATAATATTAGCTGTGTGACCTTGGGCAAGGCCGTTAACCTCTCTGTGCCTCAGTGTCCTCCACTGTAAAATAGGTATGATGACAAAGTTATTGTGAAGATTGAATTAGAGTACAAAGCTGTGGTCTTCAAACATTTTTGTTTGCATAGCCGCTAAAATCATTTAAAAAGTTATGCATCATTGAACGTTTTTTATTTTTGACATCTAAACTTTTTGATCATAAATATAAATTGTTGTAAAGGATGTAATTTCCAAGGCAAATATTGACATCTTAAAAAGAAATGGTTAAATCTTTCCTTTACATCTAAGTGTCATGAATTTAACTACATCTGTTGATTTAAAAAGACTCCATAAACAAACTTTAGCTGTTAGAAATTTTATATTGTCCCTTCTTCTCTTTGAATTTTTATCTTCAATCCACTTCCCCCACAAAATTTTATCCTATTTTCATACATTTTTGTTTTGTAAGTTCTTTGTTGGTAACTGAGTATATTTCTCTATAAAATAGTTTGTGTATAAAAATTTAAATTAAGATTTAAAAAATTTCCTTATTCCACAAGTCTCTAAGTGCTAAATTTTTTTCCTGGATTGAGTTAGCAGTAAATACTGCACAATTAGTAAAGATTTAGGAATGAATATAAAATTAATCAAAACCACATAAATACAAGTTTAGATAAATAATAATCATAAGAAGTAAAATTTTATTGGAAATGTATATTTATTGAAATGGATTTTTATTTTTACTTCCTATATTCTTGTATGAATTTGTAATAGAATTCAGCATCACTTCTATTCCTATATTTTTAAGAGATGTTAGCTCTGAAATACCTCGTTCAATATAAAAAGAGACAGGAATGGATGAAGTTTCCTTATATACCACTCAGTACTTTAAATTGCTTCTGAGTTTTATGTCAAAAGTCACAATGATCTATCATCAAAAATGATTTTAATACTCTACCATCTGACGACCGGATTAGGTCATATTTCAATCCTTGTTGAAAGCAAAGTATTGGAAAGCTTTCCTCTAGTGAAAAGTTTATTTGCCCAGTCATTGCTTTCTCAACACTGACACCAATATTTTAAAACATTTATTGATTCATTGGGGCCATTGATGTGCCCACTGGCTTTTACCCCCAGGACAGGTCTCTCTAGTACAAGTCAGGATGGGTAAGAGGTATGCCTTGATTTTATGAAGTAGGAAGGGTGATGTAACAGGGAGGAAGGGAAAGGAATATAGCCAGACCTCAGGCAAGTTCCAGGGGAATGAATTCTAAGGAAAGAATACCATGGGAGGTGAGGATCCAGAAACAGATGTCCTTAAAACTGTTCTTCCTAAGAGTGCCCAGGGCTATGCAAACCCCAGACTAAAGACCACTGATCTATATAATAAGCTTAGAATAGTTCCAGGAACATATGAAGTGTTCAGGAAGTATGAACTATGGTTTTATTATTATTGCATCTATAAATTGTCCAGCACATAGTAGGTATTAAGTAAATGGAATGCAGAAAGACTTCAGATACTATTAGGGGGTTGGACAAGACAAACCAAAAAAACCCCTCTAAAGCTGATTCTGTCATTCTGGTTTGGAGCCTGCATTGGTCACTTGCATCACAGATCACTTCACGTGTAGGTAGAAAGTTATCTAGTAGGCTTGAAACAACAACTGTTTTATTTGCTCACAATTCTGCAGGTCAGCAAGTTGACCTAGGCTCAGCTGAGCAGTTCTTCTGGCCTCAGCTGGATCACTCATGAAGCTTCAGCCTGCTAGTGGATCAGCTGGGGCCTGGCTCCTTCGGCGCCTCAGCTGGGATGACTCGTGTCTGTTTCATGTGGTCTCATCTTCCAGTAGGCTAGCCAGGCTTCTTCATGTGATAGCAGAAGAGTTCCCTGCAATGAGAGAGAAAGAGAGAGAGAGAGAGAGAGCTCACAAACCTCAGAGCACAGGGCCTTTTATGCTTCTGCTTGTGACTCATTGGCTAATATTTCATTGGCCAAAGCACATCATGTGGCCAAGCTCAGAGTCAGTGTGGGATGGAGTTACACAAGGATGTGGATAGATATATTAATGTGTGATTCACTGGGGCCATTGATGTAACACTCTACTACACAACTCCAGGGCCCTGTGGCTGTTTCAGCTTTACTTCTATTTGAGGTGAACTCAATGATGAGCTTAGATTGGACACTTGTTAGGATAACTGCCTAGGTATTCTTATTTTTCCCCTGTAGCTAGAACACGGTTTTTCTGAAGGAGACCTACTATGGAGGATGTCATTGCAAAAAAAAAAAAAAAAAAAAAAAAGGCTGTTTTTTTCCCAGGACCTCCTCTTAGTCCTGGAAGAGCTTTGATCAGAGAATTAAAACCCATTTTATAGACAGGAGCACCTAAGTGGAGAAAAGTTGCCCCAAGAAGGCTTTCTCACGACTAAGGCAGAGCTCAGAAGTTGGGTGACTCTGTAACTCTAGGTTAGAACCCAATTCAACCTGGCTTGGCCAAAAAAATGAATTTTGGGTGTTATGAAACCAGGAAGTCTGAGGTGTATGGCTTCATGCCTGGCTTGATCCAGGTATGGAACAATATCAAGTCACTGTGATGTCTTTGCCATGGCTCTGCTGTACTCATCCAAGGAGAAGTATAATAGCCCTGAGAGGTGGTTTGTGCCAATGTTTGGGCAATACTTGGCCGCCTACATTTCCTATGAATTCCTGGAGAATATATATCTAAAGTAGCATTTATTTACCATCTTCTATTTCTTTTTCCTTTCACAGTGAGACACTATTTGGTGAAATGCCCTCAGAACAGGTAGGAATATTTTCTTCTTGTTTTCAAGTAAAACTCTTTGCTATTTTACTTTCTTTTGATATTACCAAGAAATGGTTAAATTTATATCTTTACCTTAACGTCTGCATATTAGTTCAAAAATTGGCCTAAAATGTGTGTTCTGCATGCACGTGCATGTTTCCAGATTTCACGTTCTGACTGTCACCCTGAGAGGGGCCAGCAAACATGTGGCTCATGCTGGCCCAACATACATGCTGGAGGAGGCTTGACACCTGCTCTTGAATGACAGTTCCCCTGTTTAGGAAGGAGCTGGCAGGTGGACTGAACCACTTTGATGCCTTCTGACCACAAACACTCCTGATCCCCTTCCACCAACGCCTGCTTGTCCTATGTCCTACTCTACAGAATGCGTCCATTAGTGATACATGTGCTAAGATGCTAGCCTTTTAGCTGATGGGACACACCTCACAGGTAACAATAGTTATGGAGTTATGGTAGATATTGCAAACTCATAGTATTTAAAAATTTGAGACTTCTGGTCCAGACAGGATGGATTAGATCAATTTCTCTCTGCTCTTCCCTGCTTATAAGCACGACTATCAATTCTGGAAATAATATAAGAGACAGACAAAGGAGGACCCTGAAAGGTAGTAAGAAGAAAATGATGAAAGCCAAAGGCAAAGAGAAATATCTTAAAAGCAACCAGAGAGAAACAATGCATCACCTACAGGGAAACACAAATTTGAATGATAGTGCATTTTCCATCTGAATTTGTGGAGGACAGAAAGAAGTAGCCAATTTTTCAAATACTGCAAGAAAATAACTGTCACCCACAAATTCTGTATTCAGCCAAAACTATCCTTTAGGAATGAAGGGGATATAAAGACATTCTCAGATGAAGGGAAACGAAAAGAATTTTTAGTTTCACTATCAGGCCTACTTTAAAAGAATGGCTAAAAGAAATTCTTGAAATAAAAGGAAATATCTTGATGCATTAGGACGGAAGAAGGAAGAATTGAAAGAGCAGAAATATGGGTGCATAAGTAGACTATTCTTTTCTTCATGAGTTTAAAAAATAATATTTGATGATTGAAACAAAAAATTATAAAACCATCTGATACTCAAGAAGAGCATTATGATATGTAAAAATGAGGAAGGTAAGTGACCTAAATAGAAATGAGATTTCCACACTTTACTTCAAGTGATAGAACATTTTTACCAGTGGGCTGTGGTGTCACATGTGTGTATTGCAATGCTCAAAGCAATTATTAAAGAATTATGAAAAATACATTCAAAAGCAGTATAGAATAATAAAGATAGAATCCTAAAATTCAAGTAACATAAAGAATCAGAGGGATGAGAGCCACAGAAAACAGACAGAAAGCAAATAATAAAATGGCAGACTTAACTGCTGATGTACTATTTATCTTAAATGTAAGTGGTTTAAATACATCAGATGACAGAGGCTGACAGAGTGGATTAAAAAAAAAACATGACCTAAATATATGCTCTTTACAAGGAACTCATGTCAAACACAGTGACATAGGAAGATTGAAATAGAAGGATGGAAAAAGATATACCATGCAAACATTACCAAAAAATTCAAGAGTGGACATACTAATACATGATAAAATAGACTTCAGAGCAAAGAAACTTACTAGTGATAAAGAGGGACATTAAATAATGATAAAAGGGTCAATCCACCAGGAAGGCAGAGATCCTAAATGTGTACATATCAAATAGCAGAACCACAAAATGCCTAAAGGAAAAACTGAAAGAGCTGAAAGAAGAAATAGATAAGTCCACAATGATAATTGGCAACTTCAACATCCCCTCTCAGCAGTAGATACACCAACTAGATAGAGAATTAGCAAGGATTTTGAAGATCTAAACAACACAGTCACCCAAGAGGGCCAAATTGATATGTATCAAACACTCCAACCACCATTAGCAGAACACATTTTTTTCCATCCCCCGTGCAACATTCATCATAAGATATGGTTTGTCTTAGACCAAATCCTGAGTTATAAAACAAATCCCAACAAATTTAAAATAATTAAAATCATATAAAATGTGTTCTCTGACTACAGTGGAATTAAACCATAAAGCAGAAATAAAACAACAGCAAGAAAATCTCTAACCATGTGGAAATTAAACAACACACTTTAAAAAAAATCCATGGGTCAAAGAGGAAGTCTAGAAGGAAATAGAAAATACGTAGGATTGACCAAAAATGAGAATAAACATAACAGAATATGTGGTATGCAGCTAAAGCTGTGCTAACAGTGAAATTTATAGTATTAAATGCTTACATTAGAAGAGAGGAAAGCCCTCCAATCAACATTCTGAGGTCTCATCTCAGGAAATTAGGAAAAGAGCAAAATAAACCTGAAGCAAACAGAAGGAAGGAGATAATAAAGATCAAAGCAGGAACTGATGAAATTGAAAACAGCAAGTGATAGAGAAAAATCAATGAAACCAAAAGCTGTTTCTTAGGAAACCTTCGGGAAAAAATCGGTAATGTGTACATAGGATCTCTCTGCTTTATTTCTTATGACTGTATGTGAATGTACAATTACCTCTGTTAAAGTTTCAAATAAAAATTGTATTTGATATCTCTGGGGGATCCTGTTTACAGTCCCAACAGTCCCTATACTTGACTGCTTTGTGTTCCTGCTATTGAGTTTGGGATCCTCAGAAATCCTGTTACTCATATCAAAATGCAAAGTTATTTTATTGAGAGCTTACTGTCTACCAGGTACTGTTCTAGGAGCTTGGGAAGCAGCAGTGAAGTAAAGAGACAAAAATCCCTGCCTTCATGAGTGCAAATGTATATGTATATGTCCCCAGGAGAGATGTCTGAGTATGGTTGAGTGAGGGGATTAGAAAGTCCTCTCCCCAAAAAAGCAACTATAAATCTTAACAAAATTGACAAAAGTAACCATCTTAGCACTTTGGAAACACCAGAGGTATATATTAACCTGAGAGACTTTTCTACTTGGAAAAACTGCTGAACTGCTGAGAGGAACAGTGGTACTCTGTGGAGTTTTGGCCTTGGGCTGCTCTGATATTCTCCCCTCCCAGCTTGGCTGATGAGGAGATTCTTTTAAGGCAGGAAGTGCTGGGAGGACCATCAGCCTCTCTATTGTGGTAGAAGCGGGCTCACTTGACTTGGAGCAGTGTGCAAAGCCCACGTTCAGCAGTGTTGGCAGTGGAAGCGGCAGTCTTAGCGGTATTGAGCAGGGAGGCCCAGTGGTTCTTCTAGCCTGAGGTTTGGGTCACAGTTGGGTCAAGCATATCTCTGGCTGAGACAACATGCATGGGCAGAGGAGAATGAAGGGCACCCAAAGGATAGAAAAAGATACACCATGCAAGTAGTAACAATAAGAGAGGTGGTAGCTAAGTTAATAAGACATACTTTAAGACAAGAAATATTACTAGAGACAAAGAAAGAAGTTTTATAATTATAAAAGATCAACATATCAGGATAATTTAACACATTATATGGACCAAACAACAGAGCCTCACATACATGAACAGAAAATTAAAAGATGAAATTTTCCAATTATTCTAGAGTAATAGCTGGAAATTTCAATGCTCTACTCTCAATAATTGATAGAATACTGAGAGAGAAAATCAGCCAGGACACAGAAGATGAAGCAGTTCTACTTGACAAATAAGAATTCTTTACCCAGTGACTGCATAATGTATTCATTTCAAGTTTATTTGGCACATTCTCCAGGATAGGCCATATGCTAGACCATAAAACAAATCTTTATAAAATTAGTATTTTATTTATGTAGGAAATCATATGAAGTCTGTTCTCTGACCACAACAGAATTAAATAGAAATTAGTGACAGAAAGAAATCTGGGAAATTCCTAAATGTTTTGAATTTCAAACAACATACTTTTAAATAATATGTGGGTCAAAGAAGAAATGAAAAGAAAAATTAGAAAATATTTTGAATTAAATAAAAATGAAAACACGGCATATCAAAACTTATAGGATGCAGCTAAAGTAGTGCTTAGAGAAAAATTTATGGCCTTTAAATGCCTATATCAGACAAGAAGAAGGGTCTAAAATCACTACAAGCTTTCACCATAAGAAACTAGAAAAAGAAGTGTAAGTGAAATCCGAAGTAAGCAGAAAAAAGGTTATAATAGAGATTAGAACAGAAATCAATGGCATGGAAAACACACACACACACACACACACACACACACACAAAGAAGTATCAATGAAACCAAAAGTTGGTTCTTTGAAAAGATCAATGGACTTGACAAACCTTAAGTTAGACTGTCCATGAAAATGAAAAAGAGAGAAAGAAAATAACCAATTACCAAAATGAGGAAAGGAAAAAGAAATCACTACAAACCCTACAAAAATTAAAAGGTTATAATCCTGATAATCCAGGTTTATTCTAACAAATTAGACAACATAAATGAAATGGAAAAATTCCTAGAAAAACACAAATTTCCAAAACTGATTTAAAAAGAAAGCTATAGTCTGAATAAACCTATAATAAGTCCAGAAGTTAAATTGTTAGCTAAAAACTTTCCAGCCACGAAAAGCATCGGCCCACCTTGCATTACTGGTGAAGCATACCAAGTATTAAAGGAAAATAAGAATACCAACCCCTCACAAAGTCTTTCCAAAAAGTTGAGAAAGTGTAGTCTTTTCAACAAATGATGCTAGGACAAAATATATAAAGAACACTTACAACTCAATAATAACATGATAAATAACACAATTAAAAATGGATAAAGAAGACATACAGATGGCCAACAGGCACATGAACATATGCTCAGCGTCATTAATCATCAGAGAAATGCAAATTAAACCACAATGAGATATCATCTCATACCTGTCAGAATGGCTAGAATCAAAAATAACACAAATAACAAATGTTGGCAAGGATGTAGAGAGAAGGGAACCCTCATACACTGTTGGTGGGAAGGTAAGTCAGTATAGCCACTGTGGAAAACAGTGTGGAGGTTTCTCAAAAAACTAAAAATAGAACTACCACATGACCCAGCAATTCCACTCCTGGGTATATATTCGAAAAAAACAAAAACACTAATTTGAAAAGATACATGCACCCCTATGTTCATAACAGCACTATTTATGATTGCCAAGATATGGAAGCAACCTAAATGTCCATCAACAGATGAGTGGATAAAGAAGATGTGGTATATATATACAATGGAATACTACTCAGCCATAAAAAAGAATTGAAATTTTGCCATTTGCAGCAACATGGATGGACTTGGAGGGTATTATGCTAAGTGAAACAAGCCAGACAGAGAAAGACAAATACTGTGTGATATCACTTATATGTGGAATCTAAAAAAACAGTAAATATAATAAAAAAGGAACAGACTCACAGATATAGAGAACAAACTGGTAGTTACCAGTGGGGAGAGGGAAGGGGATTAAGAGGTACAAATTGCTATGTATAAAATAAATAAGGTACAAGGATATATGGTGCAACACAGGGAATATAGCTAGTATTTTATAATAACTATAAATGGAATATAACCTTAAAAAATTGTGAATCACTGTGTTGTACACCTGAAACTTACATAATATTGTACAGCAACTATACCTCAATTTTAAAAAATGGACAAAAAGGACTTGAATAGATATTTCCCTAAAGAAGATACATAAATGGCTTGCAAGTTCATGAAAATATGTTCAATATGATTAGTCATTAGAGAAGTGTGAATAAAACCAAAACGTGGTGCCACTAAACACCCACTACAATGGCTATCATAAAAAAGACAGTGTCAAGTTTTGCCCATGTTGTGGTGAAACTGGAACCCTGTACATTGCTGGTGGGAATGTAAAATGGTATAGCCATTTTGGAGAAACAGTTTGGTGATTTCTTAAAACATTAAACATAGACATAACCATATGACCTAGCAATTTCACTGGTAGGAATCTACCCAGGAGAATGAAAACATATGTCCACACAAATACATGCATGCAGCTTTTCATAGCTGCTTTATTCATAATCACCAGAAGCTGGAAACAATCTAAATATATCCATCAACTGGTGAATGAATAAACAAAATTTAGTAATTCATTCACTGGAATATGATTTGATAATAAAAAGTAAGAAACTGCTGATCTATGCTACCACAGGGGTGAACCTCAAAAATATTGTACTAAGTCAACTAAGCCAGATGCAAAAAATTACATATTGTGTGATTCCACTTATTTGAAATGTCCAGAAAAGGTAAATTTATAGAGTCAGAATGTAGGTTAGTAGTTGCTTAGGCCTGAGGGTGGGAATAGGGATTAACTATAAATAACTATTTATTTATAGTTTGGGGGGGTGATAGAGATGTTCTAAAACTGTATTGCGATGAGGGTTGCACAACTTTATAAATCTACTATAATTATTGAATTGTACACTTAATGATCAATGAATTTTATGGGGAGTAAATTATGCTTCAATAAAGCTATTTGTTTCTTTTTTAAAGCATATGCCCCGAAAAGGCTCCAAGGACCGGCATTTCAGGGGTGGGGGAAGGTTATGGCTCAGGTTATCAGAGGCTGTGGAGGGACCAGCCTGCCAGTGTTTCTCAGGATTTGCATGCTGTGATCTAGCATCTGGCCTTACATTCTTAGCAAGCAGTGCGGGAGTTTGGGCTCCATTTCCTTCTATTCCCCAGCCTTCCCCTTCAGTTGCACCTATTCAGAGCTGGTGCTGAGGCTGGAAGTACAGCGAAGATGTCACCCCAGCCTGGTGGGCATTAGAGTTTGGTCTCCCCCAGCCCTGCGATGCCTGCCAGAGGTCAGAGATGACCACAGAGTCCCGCTTATATGCTGCCCCCTCTACCCGCTGGTGCTGTTAGTGAAACTTGTTGGGCGCCTGAGTTGAGCGCTCCCTGTTGGCGTATCTCCTGTTGGGCCAGCCTACAGATCTGCCTCTGGAAAAGCCTGCCTCTTCTAGTCCACTGCACCCCAGGACCCTGCTGGGGCCAGGCCTGCCCCCATGAACCTGGTAGCCGGGTGCCCTTCTGACTTGCATTCATCTTTCTATTAGAACCTCATGCTGATTTGACCTAATGCAGCCCATTCCCTGCCACGGGGCCTCACTTGTGAACTGGTCAATCCTTGCCATTTTAACTGGCCTTGACCTGAATTGTTCTCTGCCTCTGCAGCCCAGGCATTTTTTTGTTCCGTCCCTGTTGTGCCAGAGGGCTCCCAGATCCAGGCTGCTTCATCTGTGCTATGGCAGTGGGCAGCTGGGCCCCGGAGTCTCAAGCTATGATCGGGACAAATGTCCTTCTCTGTCCTCTGACCACTTCTTCCTAAGGGAGAATGGGCAGAGAGCACAGGACCAGGGCAAGATGCCAGGAACAGAAACCTTCAGGCAGGGGAGAGACCCTCAGGAAGAGGCCACATGCTGGCGCTGAGGCTGTGGTCACTGAGACAGGGACCTTGCCAAGTGACTGGGGCAGAACCTGGGGACTCTAGGAACGTCCATGACTTATTGAGAGAAACTCAAACAGCAGGAAAACAAGTCTCATCTCGAATGTGTGTCATCCTTAAGTCAGAAGTTGCCATTTCCTGGGAGGGGCGGCCTTGACCTTTGGGGCTAGGGGACAGTTCCTTTCTGATGGCAGAGTGCTCTCTCCCAGAGCAGAGACCCAGGCCTTAGTGAGCTTCTCAGGATTCTGCAAGATTTTAAGCGTGCCCTCCCTGGGGAAAGCAGCCCTGAGAGCAGCTCAACTGGTAGGTATGAAACTGTACCCCAGAGTCCCGGAAAATCAGATTTTAGTTGAAATGCCACCAATTTCATAGAGTTATAATGTGTTTTCATACCATGATACCTCCTCAGTGCACTCAGGTGCCTTTCTTCAAGCTCAAGAAAATTGTCAAGAGGGTATACAGGGGCACCTAAAAGGCGATTCCCAGCCAGTACGTTTCCTGACCTTTTGCTTGACCTCTTCTTATGGGTTTGAGATAATAAATTTTTGCAAATGGGAGAAATTAAAATGGACATTGTGTCACCTGTGCTGATGCAGTTACAGCTGAAGTTGTGTAAGCTTTCTTCATGTTTTCTGGTGCATACACTTTCTCAAGGATAAAGAGTCAGGGCCACAGACTATTTACATGTTGGATAAATTACAGGCACAGTTTTACTGTACTTTGTGAGCTTAGTTTAAAGCATTTTTCAGTCCTTTCTGAACCATCAGAGATTTTTAAACATACTCCCACAGTCAAAGTATGGGATTTAATAAGTGATTTTTTCAGGATTTAGAGTGAAGGCAGAGATGTGATTTCAAAGAGAATATGAAGATATATGCTCAAAACTGAGATATGTAACTACTTGCTTCATTTGTATAATATTGAATAGTAGCAGTGTTATAAAACATTTATTCCTTCTGTGAAAGGCAATCTGCTGTGATGGTTAAAGATTCTGTGGCCAGGCTGCCTCAGTTCACATCTGGGCTCTGCCACTGATTTCTGTGTGCCTTTAGCTAATTTTTCAACCTCTCTGATAAAATGAGGGCAATAGTAGTCCTAGCATATAGTTTGTTGGGAGGATTTCATGAGTTAGTCTGTACAAAGTGCTTCCAACAGGTAAATGGTGAGCTCTATGCAAATGGTTCTGTTATTATTCCGTCAGTACTTACGATTGATTCTTCTGTAAGCTTGTAAGGCCCATAGAACAAGGATGAAATAACACACAGCCCATGCTTTGAGGTCTGCCTCTAGTGGGAGACCCAGAGAAACAAGACCGTGGCAGCACCTGTGGGATGCCCACGGTGCTGTCACGGACACCCAGAGGAGGTGCTCCTAACCCTGTCCCAGGGGTCGGTGGGTGGTAGGGAAGGCTTCCTGGGGGTGAAATCTGGGCCAAGTCTTGAAGGGTGAGTTAGAGCATTACAGGAGAAGAGGGTTGGGGGAGGGCAGTGCACAGAACCGGGGAGAAAGCACAGCGGATGAAGGGAGGTCCATGGAGGTGAGGAACCCTGGAGATTCAGGGCAGAGCAGCAGGGAGGTGAGGCTGGAGTTGGTGGCAGGGCCAGATGCCAGGGGATGGCAGTCATCATAGTAATAACAAAAGTATTTGTTATAAAGTATCGATACCAAAAAGTATCGATGTTGGTGAGGTCTCCTGACCAGTGAGAGGAGGAACAGCGAGGGCTGCCAGCCCAGGCCAGCTGGCTCCAGGGCGCACACATTAGCACAGGTGTGCTGGGAAGCTTGGATCTGATTGTGAGAGCTTTGGTGTTGGCATTCACACAAATCAGCAAGAAGTAGATGCTGCAGAAATGTTAGGGCGATGGAAGGAGAAGCGGGAAGGGTTTGGCTATCGATGCTGGGGATGGCTGCAGCTGCCCTGCATCCCTGGACTTTGAAAAGTGCACCCCTCTGGTCATAGGCATCGATTTGTGGGTGTCTGAGCCTCTGTCCACATTCAGCTGAGCAAGCAAGGGGGCGAGGGCAGGGACGGCAGACTTGGGTGTGTGTCTCCTGACCTTCCTCCTTCATCCCTGACATCACTGCTGTGCAGTCTTATCCTCGCCCCACCCCGGGGCTCAGGCTCAGCTCCCTCCTTCCAGAGCCCTAGGCAGAGAGGCAGGCATGAGGAGGACAGGCCTGTGCGATGGGACCTGGTTGTTATTCCTGGAATAACGTGACAAACATCCACCTGGTTTTAATGTCAGTTTGAGCTGTGCCACTCAGCAGCTTGGTGACGTTGGACCAATCACTCAGCTTCTCTGGGAATATTTCACCCTCCACAAAATGGGCACAAACCTGCCTTTGTCCCTATGGCTCAGGGCCGTCTTGAGGATTCAGTGAGATAATACCGGCTGTGGACTAATTCCTCCTAATTGCTCACAGAGTGCCCGTGTACCTCTGCAGCTGAGCAGTTTATGGGATTTACTTCTAATCCTCATAAAAACCCTGCAAGGTACACATTAATCTCCCCAGATTAAGAACATGAATAAAACTGCCAACTCTTAGATGAAGAGCTAGCCCTCTGTACTCTTTACGGACCTTTTGATTCCAGGTAACAGAAAAGCCAGCTCAGATGGTCTTACCCAGGAAGGGACTTGGCTGGCTCACCTGACCGGGGATGCTGCAGTGGGTGGGCCCTGCTCCGGGGGGCACAGGGTCCTTAGGGCAGTGGCTTCTGCTCCCAGCCCTTCTCTGGGCAGTGCTGCCTCCAGGCTTTGATGTGTCCTCAGGCCAGGCCAGCTCCCCTTGGGAAGGGAATGGTGGCAGCACGTGCTTTCACCCCTGGCCTCATGAAGGAGTCATCTTGCTTCCTCATGAGCAAACACAACTGAGCTCACTGTTACAGGACCAACCTGAACCAAGCACTAAGGCCAGAGGATAAAACTGTGCCGAGCAGGGGGTGGGGGTCAGTGCCACCCAAACATGTGCCTTCAGCCCTAGTGGGCAGGAACTGGATGCTGGGCAGGTAACCCCAGTGACCTCTCCTTGCTTTTATTCTTGTGACCCCAGACCAACACTACATAGAACCGCTAAATTTTGGGTGGCCCAAAAGGTTCGTTCGTTTTTTTCTGTAAGATGGCTCTAGTAGCACTTAGTTGTCTTTAACTTCATTTGAAACAATTTTGTTAGATCGTATGTGACAGATGTCATATCAGCATGCATTTAAAAAAAGATATCAAAATTGGTGAATTTTTGTGTAGCCTTTTTAATATTGAAGTTGGAAGAAAAATAGCAACATTTTCGTCATATTATGCTTTATTATTTCAAGAAAGGTAAAAACGCAACCGAAACGCACAAAAAGATTTGTGCAGTGTATGGAGAAGGTGCTGTGACTGATCGAACATGTCAAAAGTGGTTTGTGAAGTTTTGTGCTGGAGATTTCTCACTGGACGATGCTCCATGGTCAGGTAGACCAGCTGAAGTTGATAGAAATCAAATCGAAACAATAATTAAGAACAATCAACATTATACCACGTGGGAGACAGCCGACGTACTCAAAATATCCAAATCAAGGGTTGAAAATCATTTGCACCAGCTTGGTTATGTGAATCGCTTTGATGTTTGGGTTCCACGTAAGTTAAGGGAAAAAAACCTTGACCATATTTCCACATTCGATTCTCCACTGAAACATAATGAAAACGTTCTGTTTTTAAAACAAATTGTAACAGGCAATGAAAAGTGGATGCTGTACAACAATGTGGAACCGATGAGATCATGGGGCAAGCGAAACGAACCACCACCAACCACACCAAAGGCTGGTCTTCATCCAAAGAAGGTGATGTTGTGTATGTGGTGGGATTGGAAGGGAGTCCTCTATTATGAGCTCCTTCCGGAAAACCAAACGATTAATGCCAACAAGTACTGCTCCCAATTAGACCAACTGAAAGCGGCTCTCGATGAAAAGCAACCAGAATTAGTCAACAGAAAATGCATAATCTTCCGTCAGGATAACGCAAGACTGCATGTTTCTTTGGTGACCAAAACTGTTACAGCTCGGCTGGGAAGTTCTGATTCATCTGCTGTATTCACCAGACACTGCACCTTCGGATTTCCATTTATTTTGGTCTTTACAAAATTATCTTAATGGAAAAAATTTCAATTCCCTGGAAGACTGTAAAAGGCACCTGGAACAGTTTTTTGCTCAGAAAGATAAAAAGTTTTGAGAAAACCATAATTCAAAAAGAGACATGTGCCACAATGTTCATTGCAGCACTATTTACAATAGCCAGGGCATAGAAGCAACCTAAGTGTCCATCGACAGATGAATGGATAAAGAAGATGTGGCACATATATACAATGGAATATTACTCAGACATAAAAATAAATGAAATTGAGTTATTTGTAGTGAGGTGGATGGACCTAGAG
>NC_041233.1:37328990-37359915 GCF_002837175.3 Physeter macrocephalus | reverse complement strand
TGAGAGAGTGGCATGGACATATATACACTACCAAATGTAAAATAGATAGCTAGTGGGAAGCAGCCACATAGCACAGGGAGATCAGCTGGGTGCTTTGTGTCCACCTAGAGGGGTGGGATAGGGAGGGTGGGAGGGAGACGCAAGAGGGAAGAGATATGGGGATATAGGTATACGTACAGCTGATTCACTCTGTTATACAGCAGAAATTAACACAACACTGTAAAGCAATTATACTCGAATAAGGATGTTAAGAAAAAAAAAGTTTTGGGAAGATGGAATTATGAAGTTGCCTGAAAAATGGCAGAAGGTAGTGGAACAAAAGGGTTAATACGTTGTTCAATAAAGTTCTTGGTGAAAATGAAAAATGTGTCTTTTATTTTTACTTAAAAAACTGAAGGCACTTTTTGGCCCACCCAATATTAAGGAAGCACCTCCTGACCTTACCAGTTAGTGTTCAGAGACTTCAAACTTACAAACTAAACCACCTCCAGGCCTTTGTGCAGACTCTGTGAAACTGGCAGGGACCACAAAGGACGAGCTCTCACGGTGAGGCCCAGCAGAACCTCTCAGGTGATGTAAACCATTTATGATGAAAGGCCATGGGGAGGCTGTGGACATGGAGGTGCCTTGGCAACTGCCTCATGAAGGAGCAGCTTTAATCCTCGTGCTCTTCACAGAATGCATGCAAAAATGTCATACATAGGATGAAAGCAGCAGAGGGTAATGCATCAGGACCCCCGGGGTCTGCAGGTCCTTTCTAGGTGTGCCCGCTCTGGCACAGGTTTCTGAGAACCCTGCCATGTCCGTCCAGTGTCTATTCAAGGACTCGGAGAGCAGATTCCATAATAATGATGATCATAATGCTGGTAAGATAGTAATAGGTGACACAACGTACCAGATGCAGTTCTACGTGCTTGACATGTATTACTCATTTATGAGAAAGAGTCATCTCAAGGGAGGCACCATTCGTCTGCTTTGAAAGTGAAGTTCTGTAACTTGTACGCAGCTCCTCGGCATGTGCTGTTGATTGACCTTGTGTGGCAAGGAAAGCCCGTGGAGCACTTTTAAAAGCCTAGAGCGAGATGTCAGGAAATTCGCCCTATTTGCACTAGTCCTTGGCCTTTATCAATGGCAGCTACCTTGGGCGGGGGACCTGTCATTGTAAACGACAGTGAGATGCTAACATAGTTGTTGAGACCTGCGTTCCTCCTGCAAGATTCCACACTTGACATTGCAAGGTACAATGTTATAGGGTGATGAGTGTGTTGCGGGCAGTCCTGGAAAGGCAGCCTGGAGCTGCTCGGAGAGGAACTGAGGAAGCCCTCTGGGGGTCCTGGTGAGTTCTCATGGTCTGAACTGAGGTGTGCAGGCTGGAGGAAAGGAAGCACGTGGACACTTCGGGAGGTAAAATGGATCAACGGAAACACTGACTTTCAAAGATGGTGTGGGAGCAGGAAGGGTTCAGGGAGGGCAGGCCCAGAAGGATGCTGGCAGGGCCAGATGGGCACATCTTCCTCAGCCCTGCTCGCGGAGGGCTTTCTGGGTCGGGATCTTTTGCCCTACAGACCACACTTGGCATCCCAGCCATCCCAGTTCAGGCCACACTGAATCCCTCTGCAGTATGTGACGGACAGCTTTATGCCAGGATGAGGATCTTCTGCTCATTCAGACGGAAACGGGATTGAACAGACCCCAAGGGGGCATAGTTCATATGTGGAGGCACAAAGCTTGTCCTGGATCCAGGGAAACACCAGGCATCTGGGGGATGTAGGTTGGGTGTCTGAATGCTCCTCGGTGGGAACAGTTAACTGCTCCTCTGGTGTATCCCCGTGAGGCAGGTGTTTGATGGAGGGGTGGCGCTCGTTATGCACAGGCGCTGTGGTTCAGTATGAGGGCGCTTTGAGCTCACATTCACTTATGAAAGCAAGGTGTGCCTGGGTGTTTGGTTCTTCATTTTAAAAATGTTCCTTGGTGGGATCATCTCAGTTTATACTTTTTTTTGTTTTTCTGCTCCCAGACACACTTACCTGTAGAGGCACAGAATTTCCACATGGCTGGCCTGCCCACACCCACCTCCCTTTGGGCAGCTGATATTGTTTATTTCAGACCATCCCAGGGACAGGCATGTGTTCCTCTCCTTCTCTGCCCAATCTTGAGCCAGGATGGCCCTTGGTCTTGGGCACCAGTCACTGCTCCTACCTCCAGGACCCTAGCACTCAGGCTGGCCCCTCTTCCTCCCGCCAGGGCAGGGCTTTGAGCAGCTCTAACAGTCCTGGATTTAGTATAGACTGAAAGTGCAGTGGAATGCTGATATCGCCTTCCGGTACCTTTTTGGGGAGCTGGTTTAAGCCTAGAGCAGCCATTGTGGATCTGGCTTGATTGACCTTCTTCCTGCCCTAGTTCTCTTGTTCTCTGTTGTCTGGGCTGGGCTCAGAGTCCTTGCTTCAGGGCCAAGGAGGCAGGTCCACCCGGATCAGATCCCAGATCTCCTGCCTGGACCTCTCTGAGGCTTAATTTTCCCATCTGGGTGAGTCAGAGATTATGGATATCAGGCACTTTTCACAGTGCTTTGCATAGGGTAGACAGACATAGCTCTTATTAACTTTAGCTTCTGCAAAATATGATCACTCACAATTTGTTCAGTGCCTGGTAAAATCCAGGTTGCCTGCTTTACCTAGTGTCCTGGAGTGGCCACCCATTGCTCAGGGGCACAGCCTCTCTCTACGCCCTGCTCGCCTGCTCTGTCCTGCTTGGCACTTGTACAGCACTGCTACGTCTGTGGCTCTAGGAGGGTGCACTGTGCTCCCTCGGCAGAAAGATTTTCTGATCAAGGTTTAAGTTGAAGTTTGTGCTTCCCCTCAGGGCCAAGACATGGCATCATGAGATACCCAAGTAGCAATATTCTTTTCCCTGGGTAACACCATGACATGCCCCTACCCCCCTACTGCATCTACACGCTGGAGATTAGGATCCATGCTGTTTAGCCATTTCATGCCCCATCTAATTTAGGCTGAGCTTTCTTATCTGACCCTAACTATAACCCTGTGAGATAGATAGCAAGGGTACATCTTCCCATCTTACAGGTTGGGGGATGCAGCCCAGGGAAGTGAGTGACTTGCCCTGTATCACCTCTCTAGTCAGTGGAAGCAGATTTAGTGCAGGCTTTCTGCCCCTGTCCAGTGCCCGTTTGCTAGATCCAGCCACCACGTGCCACAGAGCAGAGGTGCCCAGTCTTTGTGGGACAGAGACTCCTATGAGAGGCGGCCAGCCCGGAACTTTGTACATGTCACAACAAGGGTCCCACATGTGCGCCTCCTGCCCCACCCTTGTTGGAGCCAGAAAAACAGCCCTGTTCCCCACAAATAGCACTTCTCTCCAATCACTCAGCTCTCTAATTTAGCTGGAGTTTCCGGCCTATTTTCTATCTTCCTTGGTTTGACTGGCCCCAGCAATGCCCACTCCCTTGTGTCAGACACAAAATACAGTCCTGTTGCAACCCAAGACGTAGAATAACTTTTCTCGTAAGTGAATCATAAGACGGACTTTGTCAAAAATTCCTACCAGCCCTGCTGGTTCAACGGGAGACGTGAAATTCTGAGGGAATGACTGTCTGTCGTATGTCATTGTGGTGACTCATTGTATCTGAGTGCTTATGATTGAGGTATGAAGTAGAACTAAATTTAGTTTAGTGCAGTTTTACTGTTTTCAAGGAGAATGGTGATGACAAAGCAGATCTTTTTTCAGCTTACTGAAAGCCCTGGGCATAATGGCCTAAGTTTATGATGTCTCAAAATTTTCATTTTATATTAAAGAGCTAAAGAATTAAAGCCAAGAAAAGAGAAGAGGAAGGGGGAATATTATTTGGTTTTGCGGGGTGTGAGGTGCAACTGGGGAGGATAATCCCAACTCAGAGGCAATAGACAAAAAGAAACTATCAAACGATTTTAGCAAAGACAAATGACCAGGGCTTCCCTGGTGGCGCAGTGGTTGAGAGTCCGCCTGCCGATGCAGGGGACACGGGTTCGTGCCCCGGTCCGGGAAGATCCCACATGCCGCGGAGGGGCTGGGCCCGTGACCCATGGCCGCTGAGCCTGCGCGTCCGGAGCCTGTGCTCCGCAACGGGAGAGGCCGCAACAGTGAGAGGCCCGCGTACCGCAAAACAAAACAAAACAAAAAAACAAACAAATGACCATGCATTTAACAAAAAGCCAAAATTCAAAAGTAGGGAAATGTTTGCAATAAGCATGTCAGATTGATGTCAAAGATGCAAACAAATCTATAAGAATGACTCACAATCCTAATAAATAATAACAGAAGGTGTCCCTACATCATTCATAAATAAGGAAACATAGGCAAACACGGGAAATGTTCCTCGTAGCAAGCAAAGAAATGCAAGTAAAAGGAGATATCACATTTTTCTTCATTAAGTGAGAAATTTTTTAAACATAAATCTGGTGTTAAAAAGGATGAAAAGGTAAATGCCCTCATCCATTGACCAAGAGGCTATAAAGTAGTACTAACTTGTCGGAAATCATTTTGACAGTGGGTATTTTTTTTTTTTTGACAGTGGGTATTGAATAACCTTTAAAATGATCCTCCTCTGTGAACTAGTATTTCCAGGTCTAAGAATCCAAAAACAAAAGTCTAAGAATGGAAAACCATTATGCACAAATATATTTATAGCAATGTTATTTGTATATCAAACTGGGAAACAAATTAGATGTTTAGATGTCAGGGGAAGGCTAAGTAAACTGTGGCATGTCTTCTCACTGGAATAGTGGGAGGATGTAACAATACGGAAAGTGTAGATTAAGTAAAAAGAAGGATGCAAAATTGTAATACAATATTATTTTTTTTAAAAAAACAATGTATAAGAACCAAGGAAGAGTTGAAACTTGTGTCCCCAGAAAGCCTGCACATGGATGTTGACAGCAGCTTTATTCATAATCTCCAAAACTTGGGAGCGAAAAAGATGTCCTTCAGTAGATGAATGAATAAATAAACCCTGGTACATCCAGGCGATGGAATATTATTCAACATTAAAAAGAAATGAGCTATCAAGCTATGAAAAGACATGGAGAAAACTTAAATGCGTATTTCTAAGTTAATGAAGCCAATCTGAAAAGGCTACATTCTGTATGATTCAAACTATATGTGACATTCTGGAAAAGGCAAAGCTATGGAGACAGTTAATAGATCAGTGGTTGCCAGAGGTGGGGAAGGGAGGGATGAATAGGAAGAGCACGGAGGAATTTTAGGGCATGGAAGCTATTCTGTATGATACTACAGTAATTGGCTACATTATAAATTTGTCCAAACGCATAGAATGTACAACACCAAGAGTGAACCCTAATGTAAACTGTGGACTTTGGGTGATGATGTGTGTCAAGGTAGTTTCATCAATTAAAATAAATGTACCACTCTGTTGGGGATGTTCATGATGGGGGTGGTCGGGGGTCTATGGAAAATCTCTGTATCTTTTGCTCAATTTCGTTGTGAACATAGAACTGCTCTAAAAAAAAAAGTCTTTTTAAAAAAATAAAACAAGGAAGAGGAAAAAGGCTGGAAATATTTATGAAGGTCATGTTTTGGTTACGATAGACTTATTTTCTTTCGTCTCCATGCTTGTAATTACCATTTTAAAACATGAACGTGCATACCTTTATAATGGAAAGAAAAAATAAACATTTCAAGAGTTTAAAAAGCTAGGAAATGAAGCTGTATGTGTGGTTGTGTATTTAAACAGTTCTGAGGGTTTCTGATCCCTTGTTTTCTCTTTGTGGCCAGAGTTTTGTAAACACACATCCCTTTTGGCTGTTTGTAAATTTACACAGTTGACCCTGTACTCTAAAGCCATGGCCAGTTAGAATTTCTGTTCCCAATAAAAATAAGCTATCTTTGGGGACTCTCTGTGTGAACTGTATTCTTGGAAATTTCCCCACAACGTGACTCAGTCTTTGTTTATTTTTAAAACTCCAGGACTATATTAGAATAGTCTGTTTTCTTTTATTAAATATATGTAAATATTTATTAGTGTTTAATTTACTGTTTTTCAAAGATTATACAATCACATGATTTAATAATTAAAATTTAAAGTTAATTTTAAAAAATATGTAATAATAGTTCATATTATTATATTATATAATAATATATTATATTATTATATAATATAATTATTAATTATATTATTATATTATATTATGTAATATGTAATAATAAAAAATAATTCTCCTTGTCCAATCTTCCTTCTGTTTATTTCCTCAGCACCTCCATTTTAAGGAACCACTGTTTTTAAATTCTTGTGAATAGTTCCAAAGTTTCTCTATTTGTGTACATAAATACTAATATATATTATTTTCCTGTATTTTTATACAAAAGAAATGACACATTTTACACATTGTCCAACACCTAGCTTTTTCACTTAACAATGTGTCTTTTCTTATCCCTGTATAAATAGCTTCCTCATTCCTCTTTACAGTTACAAAGGACCCCGTGTGTGGATTTGTGGATTCACCATAATTCCCTTAACCAGTCCCCCGCTGATGGGCAGTTGGGTTGTTTCTAATCTATTGCTATTACCAACAGGACTATAATGACTTATATGTACATTTCATACCCATGCAAGGATATCCACAGAATAAATTCCCCAAAGTGAAATTGCCGGGTCACAGAGTATAAGCCTCTGTAATTCTGATAGCCCCCGTGATCCTGATTGCCGAATTACTCTCCATCAGGAAGGGTTTACACTTGTACCAGCAATACTTCCGAGTGCCTGATTCCTCACACCCTTTGCCAAAAGAGCGCTTTGCCTTAAGTTTGATTGTTGCCATTCTGATATGTGCAGAAAGAAAGTGCAGTACATTTTAATTTGGCTTTCTCTTTCTTGAGGAAGTTTTAGCATGTTTTCCTAGGTACGAGCCTTTCCTCTTGTGTGAAAACTGTTTACCACCTTCATACATTTTGACTATTAGGTCATATCTTATGGATTTCTAGAAATCCTTTGTATTAGGGAGATCAAGGGAGTTACCAAGCCTCTCTTGGTAACTGTACCTACCTGGCTGGAATATGTGCCTGAGGACAAGAGGTTCTACAAGAGGCTGCCCTCTGGGTTGCTGGAGCCATAGGATGCATTTGAAATAAGACGATGGCCATTCAAGGAAGTGCTTGGACTCCACCCCATAGGTAGCATGGAGAACAGGTTTCACATCAGGCCAGTCTGGGTTTTCAGCTTTCGTGTTGTCTGCTTACAAACAGTGTCACTTAGAGCAAGTCACTTAGCATCTTTGAATCTTGGTTTGGTTACCTGTAATGTAAGGCTTACCTATTACTTTGAGTTATAACGGTAACACATAGAATCTGATACTACAGTGATTACACAGGTAACCACCCAGATAATTGAAAACATTCACAACACTCCTGAGGGTTAACTCAGTCTTTACCTTAAAGGTGAAGGTACATACAGCAGGAGGAGAAAGTGTGAACAATCATGGGGGGCCCTAGGGACTCCCAGCTGCAACTCCCCAGGGTCCCTTCTCACTTGCACAGGTGCTGCTCTGTCTCTGGATTGTGAACCACAAAGATGTGTGCAAGGAACATTGGTTTTAGGGGAGCTCAAGGAGAAGTTTTTAGTGATATCTTAATATCCTACTGGTGATGTAACCAAGCCAGACTGTGTAAACCCATTAACCAGGTGTAAACAATCTATACAAACAATCTATACATCCCAAAACAATGTAGGCAAGCTAGCCCTGGGTCTCTCCAGAGATTTTAGAACTTTACACAGCACATTACAAATCCCCAACTAGCTCCACTCATCATCCTTAGCCAAGGGTCAGTACCAGACCTCCAGACATCCCCGGAGATAGGCACAGAGTGATCCCAGTCCAGCTCTAAGAGTACCCTACCTTACACACAGGTATATGGGGTACTCGGAAATTGCTTCCTTTTCCTTTCCCCGGAACAAGCCTGCCTTTGCCTTCACCAGGTCCTTCTTCTTCTCCAGCTCAGGGGAGACTGTCACCAGCGTGACCAGCTTGGTCCCACTGCAGCCCAAGAAGGGCAAGAGGCGGAAGGAAAAAGCTGACGTTCCTCCTGCAGTCCCTGCCAAAGGTAGGAAGCCAGCCAGCAGTCATCCATGTGGAGAGTACCTGGGGTCTGATGTGAGATCAGAACAGGAAAGTAGGCAGGTGGAGGATGTGACATCCCTGATTGTATGGTCTGGAGAACCCCACCTAGATTCTGGTCATAACTGAGCCCCGTCCCTGAGGTGGGCTGGGGGCATTGCCATTGGCTGCGCATGGCTTTAGCGGGGGTCAACCTCTACAGACTATTCCACAGTGTATTTCCCTTTGAAGTACTAACATGCTCTGCACATAGCAGGGTGGAGCAAGGGGGTGTCAGCATCCTCTTGGTTCATTCAAGGGAAAGAAGGCTCTATGATTTTCCTAAAGATAAAAACCAGGTGTGTAATTTATTTTGGATTTGTTCTGGGGATTAAAATGAGGGTTATTACTTGATTCCAATTATGACTTAGAGCAACATAAATGAGGAAGATGGGCATTTCCTGAGGCGAGAAGTAAAACTGTTTAGAAATCGTTCCTAAAATAACTGGCCAATTTAGGAGAAGGTCATACATCAAAGGATTTGATACACAGTTAGGAACACAAGGGTTGTCCAGGTGGATAATTTAAGAACAAGACAGGATCCATTTTATCCCTCAACTGGGGCTTCCCAGGATGGCCCCTTGGCACCCTTTGCGCCCTGTGGTGGAAGGCAGCGGTGCTGAGACTGAACGTATACTGGGTGGACAGAAGGGGCTGGGAGGCGTGAGCGTCCTGCGAGGCATGACACTTGCGGATCTGGGGAGAGAAGGGAGCTGTCCCTGCTCTGCGCCAGGCGTTGTACTGCTGTATCACCTCATTCAGTCAGCATAGATGGTGCCCTACTTTACGAAAGAAGAAAATGAGACTCAGAGAGCCACGTGGTTGAGCCTGGCTTTGAGTTCAAGTCCCAGTTCATCTAAATACTAGGTAGTTACATGATGTTGGAAGAAGACCCTCGGTTTCCTCCTCTGTTAGATGGGGACAATAAGACCCTCCCTGCTGACCTCCCAGGGCTGCTGTGAGGGTCAAAGGTCACCGCTGTCAGCGTTAGCATGCAGCTAGGAGGAAGCCCCAGGGAAGGTCCCAGCCTCAGCCTTTACCAAGTGCACCTGGTTCTCACCTGCACATCTGACCTCTTTGTAGCTGGCGGTGTTTTATGCTGTGGTTTTGTTGACCTTGTTGAGAGGAGAGGATGACGTATCCAAAGGCTAGGAGAGGATCACCCTCCCCCGAGGGGCACCAGTCCAGCTGTTACCTGGATCAGAAACTAGAGTTCCTCCACGAGGACAGGAAGTGGCCCTATGTCCAAGGCTCTCTGTCCGTGGTGCTCATGATATGTGGGTTTTAAGAGTCCTGAGAGGAATTGCAAACTAAACCCTTGATGTGCTTCCACAGCTCCCATCGCTGCCCCGTTCCATAAACCGAAGCTGCTGAAGCCACAAAGGAAAGTCGCCCTGGTGAGTAACCACATTCTTTGTTTTGTCCCCTCAAGCCCTAAACACAACTCTGGTCCAAGGAGTACCTTTACTGACTGAAAACATGCTCCAAGTTCTTGGTGCTTTGTTCCCAAGCAAAGGCATTCTCTCTTCTTGGGTCACCTTTTGAGTCAGCTTTTCTCCATAGCTAGTTCCCACAGAGTGGCTTTTTAAAAATCCAAATGGAATTACTTTTCATTATCAATGCTCCTTTTTTGAAAAGAAGGGGAAAAAATCGCACTCAGAAAGGTATAAAATAGAAAGTGGACCAACTTGTATAAATTTGTCTTGATAACCACTCTAAAGAGGCTGCTGAAGAACTTTCCAGAAAACACGTTATACTTTTAATTTTGAAACAATTTCAGTTTTACGGAAGAGTTAGAAAGATGGTACAGAGAGTTCCCCTCTACCCTTCGCCCAGCTTCTCCTAAGGTTAACTTCTCACATAGCCATGGTGTATTTGTCAAAACTAAGAAGTTACCATCAGCACATTACCATTAACCACACTCCAGAGTTGGATCAGATTTCAGCAGTTTTTCCACGAATGTTCTTTTTCTGGTGCAGGGTCCCATCCAGGCTGTCACATCGTATTTTGTGGTCTTGTCTTCTTAGTCTCCTCCAATCAGGGCCAGCACCTCCGTCTGCTTCTACAGCCTTGACACTTTTAAAGAGTCGTAGCTGCATTTTTTACAATGTCTCTTGATTTGGGTTTCTCTGAGGTTTTCTGATGATTAGAAATGAGGTTATGGATTTGAGGGAAGAACAACACAGAGGAGATATGCCTTTCTCATAGCGTCCCATGGAGCGGACGTGCCATGATGTTGACTGTGACCACTTGGTGAAGGTGGGTCTGCCAGGTTCCTTCAGTATAAAGTCACTGTTTTTCCCTTTCCGTACTTTGTTAGAAGCCAGTCATTAAGTCCAGATCACACTCAAGGGGAGGAGAGTGAAGCTGCACCTCCTGAATTCAGGGAGGGGTCTCAAAGACTTTGTGGACACATATGAAGACCACCGCAGTAATTAATAGGTATTTTAGGGGAGAGACGTCAAGCCTGTGCAAATAGCCTGTTTTTCCTTGAACTTTCGTCTACTCATTTTAGCATTCATCCGTGGATTTTGCTTGCAGCACTTATTACTATGGTGAACTGATGGTGATTTTCTGTTTTCCTCAATCCATCTCCATTTACTACTTGAAATTCTTCTGTAAGGAAGAGCTGGATCCCTTTCCTCATTGGCTTATTCACTAATTTCTTTATATCAGTATGGATGCATGAAGATGTAATTTCTTTTAAGTTTGTAATCGTATTGTTATTTATTTTGTTGCCAATTTTGTTCAGCAGCTGTGTATTTGTGTGTGAGAGAGAGAAAGAGAGAATGAGGGAGAGAGAGGCAGAGAAACTGGCAAACCAATTCTAAAATGTGTATGTAAGATAATAAGATTATCTTAGCCTTTCGGAGGGCCAAGATAATCTTGAAGGAAAAGAACAAAGTGAAGAATTTATATATCAATTCACAAGATTTATATTAAAGCCATAGTAATTAAGCTGTATAGTAAGTAATGGTATTAGCACAAGAATAGACAAATAAACCAAAGGAACATAATAAAGAGCCCCAAACATATCTACATATGTATTGTCACTTGATTTTATGACAAAAGTGACATTGCAGTGCAGTGAAGAAAGGATTATATTTTCAGTGTACAGTGATGGGTCTGTAGGATCTCCGCATGAAAAACAATGATCCATAACCTGTACTTCACACCACGCACAAAAATTAATTAGAGAAGGTTCATACACTTAAGTAAGAAAGGTAAAAATAAAACTTCCTAAAATTAGCTTATCTACATAAGGTCAGGGCAAGCAAAGATTTTTAAACAAGACATGTAATGTATGAGCCATAAAGGAAAAGATTGAAAACTTTGGATTACATTAAAATGTAGAAGGTCTATTCTGATTAAAGATATCAGTACAAGAATGAAAAGGGAAGCCACCTGTGGGGAGAGTATATCTGCCACGTGTATATTTGATGAAGGATTCTTACCTAGAATTTGTGAACACCTACACATCAATAAAAAAGAAAAAGGCAACACTACAAAAAAATAGGCAGAAGTCTTAAACATGTGCTTCACCAAAGAAGACATACAAATAGCCAGTCAGCACATGAAAAGTATTTAATCTCATTGGCGTCATGGAAATGGAGGCTAGAAGCAGAAAACCAGTTCACATCTACCAGGATGGCTACAGTGAAATACTTACATGGTTTCCTCTTTTTTTTTGCCTGTTTTTCTCTGATCCATTTGGAATTTAGGAATGGATCCAATTTTATCTGTCATTCTTTTTGGTCAGATTCTTTTTTATTTAACTTTATGTTTCATATTTCAATAATTGCTACTTGCCAGTTTCATTATACTTCATCACTACATTCTAAACAATTATTTAAACTTAACTTTCATTAGTTCTGTTATTACTTTTTCTTGAATCCAGTGTCTTCCCCCCTAAATATATTTGCCTTTACATTTGAGTAGTTTGTCTGTGAATGGAATTCTAGTTTCATAAACATTTTCCACTCTGTTCTGGGAAATATGCTAAGCACTTTGTGTGCATTTCTGTTTACTTCCCATATTGCTCAGCATAAATGCCATGCTCATTACTGTGGCCTCTAATGCCTTATATCATGCAAGCCACATGCAATTTAAATTTTCCAGTAACCACGTTAAAGATGTAAAAACAAACAGGTGAAACCAATTTTCATAATATGGCTTATTTAACCCAATATATCAAAATATTATCATTTAAACATATAACCAGTATAAAAATTATTAACGAAATATTTTAATGCTTATTGTTCTGCTAAGTCTTCAAAATCCAGTGTGTATGTTATGCTTCCTGCACGTCTCATTTCCAGAACCACAGTTCAAGAGCTTAATAGTCACATTTGGCTATTGGTTACCATATTGAACAGCACAGCCCTATAATGATCTAGCCCCCGTGACCTCTTTGACATCATTTTTTACCACTGTCCCCCTTTCTCGTTCCCCTCCCATCATTCTGTCTTCCTTGCTAGTCCTTAAACATACCAAGCATGTTCTGGTAGGGCTTTTGTTGTCATATGCCTGGACCGTCCTCCCCAGGCTATGTCTGTGGCTTATTACTCACCCCCTAGGTTCTCTATTCAAATATCAACTCTGTGGAGAAGCCTTCCTGAAACTCTATGTAAAACACCACCCACCCTCTGAAGGAATTCCCCATGAGAGGCATCCTGACGTACTTTTACATGTATCTATTACCTGCCTTTCTCTTCTCAGAATGCAAGGTCCGTGAAGGCAGGGAGGTTGTCTGCTCTGGTCACTGCTGTGTTCT
The DNA here is from genome assembly GCF_002837175.3 of Physeter macrocephalus. Taxonomy (NCBI): domain Eukaryota; kingdom Metazoa; phylum Chordata; class Mammalia; order Artiodactyla; family Physeteridae; genus Physeter; species Physeter macrocephalus. Next base: position 37,346,979 of record NC_041233.1, on the reverse strand, counting down.
CCACACCAGAGCCGTGTCCAACAGGATGGGGATGTGTGATTTTGCACCCCAGCTTTGTGAAGTAGGTTCTGTCATTGTGCTTTTATAGATGGGCACATTGAGACTCGGAGTCAGTAAGGTGACAGATGGACGACTAACCCAAGGTCATGCAGCTAGTCGGCTGCAGTCAGGACTTGAACCTTTGTCCTTCTGAAGCCAGAGCGTAAGGTTTTAACCAGCTTAATTGAAGCCTTGTCTCAGAGTGGAACCTGGATCTCTGTGCATGATTCTGACATCCTCTCATGGCTCAGCCTTGCCCCTGACCTTCCTATTCTGTGTCCAGGTTTCTGCTGTTCTCCTGACAGGATGGTTCCTCTGTTTTCCAAAGAAAGCCTCCTTTTGCCTGCAATGAGTTGTGGGTCCTGAAGGGCTTTTCATACAGTGTGATTCCATCTGGTTCATATCATCAAAAATTCCTTATCAGTTCTGCTCTATTGACTACACTGTCTTGTCCTCAAATGTAGCAGTGGAGTTTTTGCTGATTTTAATAGATTTCTGGTCATTCGATAGACTTTGGGAAACTCAACTGAACACAAAGGCTAAAACCATCAACTTTCCTTGGAGCATCCTTCATCCCATCCGTTGAGAGTCAGTTTCCCCAGATAGTCTGAGCCCACTCTCTCCCAGCTGTCCATATCACTGCACATCTGTGTGTGTATGTGTGTATCTTTTCCAGATCTTTTATTCTTAATCCTGATATTTATCAACAACCTCAAGAATGATTATACTTTGTAAATTTCCCCCATCTTACATTCTAAGTTGCTCAGGGCCTGTTGTTTCTAATCCAATCTTTTACCCCTGGTAACAACAGAAACCGCTCTTTGTTGACGTTCCATTGATATATCCCAGGGATATAGAAGAAAAAGCGCTTTTTGCGTGTCATCATTTAATTCTCACAATAAGTCCCCCTACTCCCAGATTTGCCTGTGAGGACACACAAACACTCTGTTTCAGAAGAGTGAGTTCCTACAACCCACAGGGGGTAGCGTTGCATCTCCCATGAAGACAGTGCTGCTGCCCCAGTAGATGGGGCAGTGTCAGCAGCCTTGAATGGACAACTTTCTTTAGTCCACAGCTATAAAAGCAATTTGCCTTAAGCAATTTGGGGCCACTTATAAACAAAGTAGATTCAACAGCATTTTCAAAAATAACTGGTCTTAATTGCAAGTTTTTATGGTTGATTTTTTGTTTGTTTGTTTGAGCTGGTATGCCCCTCTGGATGGAGATTCAACATAGGAGATTCTTAATTTTCACAGAAAGTAAGTTGGGGCACTTATCTGCACTTCAAAGTGGATTCTTTGTTTTATGGAAATATCACCCATGACAGTTCTTAAATACCAGTTTTCCTTTGATCTTTTAAGATATGAAAAGGCTTGAAATTTTTATACCAAATTTTCCAGAAACGAGTCAATTTGGAGACCAATTTGCACCTATAACAATACACAGTGAAGTAAAGAGCTGACTTTGAGTGGACCTCTGTCTGACCAGCAGTTTAGAGTCAAAAATTCCAGGCCTAGCGTCTGCAGTTTTTGGTTAATATTAATATTTATTTTCCCAGGAGGCCAGCATTGACCTTGGTTTCAATTTGGTCAATATTTATCTCTCAAATCAATAAGTCTTGATGGCAGCTGAAACTAAAGTCAATAGCTACTTGTTGACTCACACAGGCATTAGTGGGTAATTTAGAAAATAATTTGGCAACATCTTTTCTTTGGGGTCTGGTACCAGTTTAGGTGTTTAATTCTGTAATTGTTGCATTTTGCCACGAAATCCATAAAACCATGCTTCCTGGAGTGGTCACAGGCCACAGAGCCCTTCAGTCACCCAGCCGCTTTTTCCAGAGTGTTACTGACACATGCTCACCCCAAGGAAGCAACCTGCCTGCCACCTCCACTGACTCATTGGCAAAAAGCGAGAGCCCCCATTAACTGAGCACCTACTGTGTGCCAGCCCCTCTGCTCGGTGCTTTCTAGGCTCCATCCCCCTCATCTCAACCACACATGCCAACTCCCAGCAGACCCTCAGACTCCAGGCGAAAATGACAAGCCTGGCTCCTTGTGTTTTCGCCCTCAGAGCATTAACAAGTGGGCATCTTTTCTTACGTTTCCAAGATAACATGGCATTTTGCAAGAACTGTGTATACCAGAGACTAACAGTGGTTGGAAGGTTTAAAAAAAATGATAGGGCTCAAGAAGAAAAACAGAGGTGCGAAAGGCACTTTAGACTTTTTATAATCAAGTTATCAAAACTGCTCTCCCCTATTTTAACACAGCAACCTGCTCTCAAAGTTAGCTCATCAGCTCATGAGGCCATGTGTTATCACCAAGGCTCTTTCTGCTGGACAATGTGATCCCTTTGTCTAACAACCTTGAACACTGACAGTGAAGACCGCCATTTCTTCCCCATGGTTTAGGGCTCCCTGAACCCAGTGAGCTAATTCACATACTTCCAGGAAAAGCTGTCACTGCTTCCTTGTTTCAGAAGAAGCAGAGAAAGCAGGAAGTGCATTTGATTTGTTTTTCTTGCCTTAGGTCACTTATTGATTCAGAGACTGAGCGGAGGAAGAGAAAGCCAACAGTTTCTGTGATGTGGAGGCGAGACCTCCGTAGCAACAGGGGCCGTGAGCTGGAAGGGAGGGTGGGCAGCATCCCCAGAGCAGCTCACAGAGGAGGATGCAGTCCCGGGGTCTCCTTCTGCCTCAGGGTCATGCCTCCTCATTGAGGGTCCTTCAGTGCCTCACCTCTGAGTCCTCTCTCCCCATAATCAAGTCACTCGTATGTAGCACTCGGTAGCCGAAAAGGTCAGGCCGCCCCCGTTCTATAAGGAGAAAACTGTCACTTGTGAGCAAAAGACTGAAGACACAGGAAAAGTAGGAACATCAGGGGCTTAATTACCACCAGTTTCCCAGTGGGTCTCTTGTATCCTGTCTCCCACTCTGATCCCTCTCCCGCATTGCTGCCTAGGGATTTTTTTCTAAAACGCAACTCCATTCATGTCATTTCCCTGCTTAAAATACTCTCGTGGGCAGAGAGCCCTAAACCATGGGGAAGAAATGGGGGTCTTCACTGTCAGTGTTCAAGGTTGTTAGACAAATCTTTCCCCCATTTTAAAATCAGATTGCTTGTTTTTTGTTGTTGTGTTTGTAGAAGTTCTGTATATATTCTGGATATTAACCCCTTTGGATACACAACTTGCAAGTATTTTCATCCATTCTGTAGGTTGCCTTTGCACTTTGTTGATATGTCCTTTGATGCCCAGAAGTTTTAAATTTTGTTTAGCATTAGTTTTAAAGTCATCAACAACCTGCCCATCACTCTGTCCCCAGTGGGGGACCTGGGATCTGCAGACTATGTGTGGAATGAATGAACAATTGAAGGCAGAGATCTGAGATTGGAGCTCTAAGTCCTCACTCCTCAACGTGAGGTCCACGGACCAGCAGCCTGGGCATTGCCTGGGAGCTTGTTGGAAACATGGAAGCTCAGGCCCCACCCTAGACCTACTGAATTAATAAGGTTCCAGATGAATCTGGTGAACATTAAAGTTTAAGAAGTGCAGCTCTAAGTAACTTAACAGACAGTAGCCAGCTCTGGTTAGGTCATGGCTGGCGGGACAGTCATCGCCAGACAACTCCGGAGACAGTTGTATTTACATTGTAGTGAGACAGTTCAGCCCACTTGGGAGAATGGTGGGTTTTCTTATTTATCCACAAATAGAGAATTAAACATGAGAATCTGCTTCTAAAGGGTACTGTGACTCTCTTTCATTCCTGTAAACCCTTCCTGGATAGCTCATCCCCGTGTCAGCTGTGTGTAGCCCTGTCCCATGATCTCCTAGGACCCCTCACAGTCACAGGTAGAGAATTCTGTCACGTAGGGAATGTGTGACCAAGACCTGCTTGTCTGGGAATTCTCTTGAGTTTAAAGTCTGCAGTAAACCTGCCTCCTCTCATGGAATCTGAAAGGTCAGAGCGCTTAAAACAGAGGGACGAGGTTCATTCCATCATAGTTGAAGGGAACCTGTCTTAGGAGAGGGCCTTGCACCCAGTGGTCAGCCCAGGACTGAGATGCCAACCCTATTGAGTGTTTGCCTGGTGTCAGGAAAGAAACCCCCTCTTCCAGTTCAGTTTTCACTATCGACAGTGTACTTGCAAGACCAGAAAGAGTTTTTCTCTGATCAGTAGCAGAAAAGGGCTTTGAGGCACATTAGACACCAGTGATAGAATTCTGAGAGGATTTTAATAATAACCCAAATCCCAGCAAAATTATTTCCAGAGGACACGCATTTCAGGTTTCTTGAAGGATGTTTATAATAAGCTGAAGAATTTCTCTTGTTGTCGTTAAATGTGCTAGCACTGGTTTCAGTTAAATTTTGCATGAAAAGAATATATTAACCTGCATAAAATATATTCATAATCTCGATTTAAAATTAAAAAGAAGGAAAAACCCACAAGCACATGAACAATATATCTCCCCAAGTAAAAACCTTGGGAAGAAAACAAAAACTTTGCTTGTACCACGCTAGTACCATTTTTACAGAGATAAAAATTCTATGCCCCCCTCGGTACACATGCACATCCCATTATTGTCACGGGGAGTTATGTATGTCGACTGGAGGGAAGAATAGATGCCGGGGCTTCGGAAGGGATGAGAGTGGGGAAAACAGAAGTCATTTCGCTTCATGGGCTTCCTTTAGTCGGGGGAGGGCAGGTGGCTGGGCCTTTCGTAAGTGGGATGCGATCACCGAGGAGGCGAGATCAGGCCTCCCCGAAGTGGCAGTGGGAACATCTCGTATTAGAGACTCTTAGCCCTGACGCAGGGCTGTCACTTCCCCGCAGGCCACGAGGTCCGTGCCGAGGCCCCTCTGTGCTTCGCACTGTCTAAAAACAGCTACGGGGCTGGATGCTCCTCAGCTTCATCACAGGCCAGTGGAGGTTGGTTAAGGCTCTGATGTTATTAACAATGGGCCAAGTGAAGCCGTTACTTTCAGGAGTCTTTTAAGACTGGTAGCGCCTTAAGCACTCATTGGGAACCCCCTTTTGGGAGATGACAGGAATCCTCTAGAAGTGATGCAGAGGGAGTCTGCCTCGCCCTGTTCTAGAAGGGTAGTGTGGCTTTGTGCTTTCAGGAGGGAGGTGATTTCGGAATTGACCACCTTGGAGCTGTGTTTCTCCAGTTTGCTGCATCACAGATTCCTTTGGATCATTTTGCAGTCTCCCACTCAGTGTTGACAGGCAGTGTACGAGGTGCTATGGGGACAGGAGCCTTGGAGCCCCCTGACGAAGGCGAACAGGCAGCAGAGAGGTGAGCTGGGCCCGAGGATGGTCCAGGCTGGAGGCAGGCCTGGAAGCCCAGCGGGTCCCGTCCCATGAGTCACCTGCTCCCGGGGGTCCTGGGCCCACTCTGGGGCAGGGCCATCTCTGTGTGTCTGCGGGGAATGTCCCTTCAGAGTGGTAGCTTGTTTTCCATCTCGGCTCAGCTGATTTGCTGCCTTTATTGGGCACTTCATTGCTGGGATCATTGCACTGCTGGGAAATAATTTTTTTTAACTTTTTCACTCTATTTTATTTTTGTAATCTCCTGGAACAATATCATTTGTGCTCACATTTGATTTTTTTTTTTAAAAAAAGCTTATTTCATTTAAAACTTCAGTTTTGAATGTGGAGCTCTCCAGAGTTGTTTTTAAAAGACTTTTTCAGTCTCAAATAGAGAATACTAGAAATGAATTGCCATTTTGGAAAAAAAGGAAAACATCATCAACCTATCTGTAACATCAAGGTAGGCATCCAAAATATCAGGAAGACAATTTCTATGTGAAACTCTGAGCTCATGACAAACTAATGGTACATTTAGGGGATTTTGTTTCCCTAGCCAGATTCAATTCTCATTTACTATTATAAGTTCCTAAAGCTGAATTTATAAATTCCAACAAGTACATGTGATGCAATAAGGCACAGTCTTGTGAATTAAGGTTAGAGTGTGCATAGAAAGATGGTGAATACAAACCATGAATTCAATCGTATGTGCCCATTGCCCATATTACATATGAATCCAACAAATAAGCTAGCATACCTCCTGCTATTTTGTATTTGCTCCTAATGCTTGCCCTGTACATTGTGTCTAGAACATAATGCTGGTGGTGATGATGGTGATTGTGATGGCGATGATGATGGTGGTGGTGATGATGGTGATGATGGTGATGACGGTGATGATGGTGGTGATGATACACACACTTCATTTTGACGGCACTTGCCCATGCAGGCACTATCCCAGTGTTTACCAACACGAACACTGGGATGACTCTGACCTATGCATTGTAATGTGTCCATCTCATAGATGATGCAGGGGAGACATAGGGAAGTAATACCAGCACAAACTCCCCCTCTAGGAAGTGGCAGAGCTGGATCTGACCAGGCACTTGGCCCCCAGTCCCTGTTCTTCCTCGCTGGACTCTGGGGTCTGCCGCCTCTCATCAAAAGCACTCAGTAAAGTCCTAGGCCACTGGGTCGAGGGTGTTTTCTGTCCTGACTTTACTGGATGGGTTTTCTTGATGAAAGCTGTAATGGTAACTCTGCATGGGGTGCAGGAGTAAGGCTGGCAATTCAGGATCTCTATTTGTTAAAACAGAAAGTAAAATTCTTCCTTGGGCCTCCTAATAGGTGGCTTCTGTTAGGAGATTGGCTTATATTCTTCTAAGTATTTTTCTATGTACATATAAACTTAAATCCATATATATGTGTATATTCCCAAAGTGTATATACAGTCGACCCACAGTCATTGTAGGTCCTGTCCACGGATTATGACAAATCCATTTCTGTGTGTTCCCTAAAAACAATCCTAAACAAAATATTCACACGTTGAATTGTCTTCTCATTTTCAATATATCAGGCTCATATTTCTATATCAGTACATATAGATCTACCCCATTCTTCTCATGACTGCAAAGTGTTATGGCATCATTGTTTCTTTAATCAGTCCCAACTCTAATTTCTAACTCTTTGGGTCAATGCTCTAGTGAATATCCTTTCAGATACAAATTTGCTTAATGGTGTTTCTGTAGGAGAGATTTTTAGAAATGGGATTACGATGGGAAAGTATATCTACATTTTCAATTTTGATAGATTCTGCCCAATTACCTTCCAAAAAGTGTTTTCTTATTTTATTCTCCCACCAACAAAGGATGAGAGTGAACATTTCCTCATACCCTCCCCAGTGTAGGATATCTTTCTATCTATCCAGCCATCTATCTATCTATCTATCTATCTATCTATCATCTATCTATATCTATCTATCATCTATCTTTAAAACCATAAAGTTGAAAGCCATATGCAAATTTTATATGATTCCAAGTAGTAGAACCCAGGCATCCTACTTCTCAGTAGACTGTCCTCATGGAAACCCTAGATAGGTTGAAAGAGAAATGAGTCCCATGGTTCTGCCCATGATTTCTGAGAGCATCCCCTCCCTACATTCCTGGGACCAAGGATATCCACAGAACAGTTTTTAATGAGGGTCAGACTGGTTTTCTTTCATTTTGTCTTATTCATTCATTCACTCATTCATTTTAAAATGAGCATTGAGTATCTCCTATGTGCCAGGTAGCACCTGGGTCTGGTATCTTCCTAGGAGCTAAGTTATAAACAGTGGTGTGCCCCAGCCCACTCCTATCCACTAGAGAAAACAAATCTCTTCGGCATCTTGAAATCAGCCATTGTGGGAGGATTTACACATGTAAATCAGCAAATGCTACAAATGAGAGTTTTCTTCTTGGAGGGCCAGTTGCTTGGCAATTTCCCTGCACACCACTGGGTGCAGCAGTGGATAAGTTAGACAAAGTCACCACTCCCATGGACCTGAGTGGTGTGGTTATAGGCCAGCTCTTGCACTGGCTCTGTCGCTTGCTAGCTATTGAGCCCAAGCTTGCCATTTCTTTGCCTCGGTTTCTGAGGTCCAAAGGCATCCAGCAGCATCTGGTACATGATGTTTTCCAAATGACCTCTGAGTATCTTCAGTTCTCTGCCTCTAAATATTTCAAAGGGAAATTGTTATAGCAACACTTGTTCGTTTCTATGATAAAAATTGTAGTCATAGTTGAGACCTTGTGTAGCATTTACTGTTGAGCTACCAGGTAATTTTCTAAGTACATTACGTATATTAATGCATTTAATCCTCAAATAACCCCGTGGGATAGGTACTATTATTAATCCCACATTTTTGATCCCATGCCTCTGATGAGGAAACAGAGGCACAGAGTTGTTAAGTAACTTACCTAAGGTCACACAGCCAGTAAATAGCAGTCTTTCAGTCTCCAAGAGTCCATGCTCTTAAGTACCCCTAGACAGACCCTTGCCCAATCCGATGAATCTAGAAAAGTGTTAAAGATTGCAGTTGATTAGAAGATCAAGGGTGTTCAAGATTGAAGACTCTCAGAGTGGACTCCTATGTAGTAGGTAACCAAACACTTTCTTTTTCAAAGCATAAACATTCTCTTGAATAATACTGCCAGGAAAAGTAATTTTGGAAGGCAGCTGGGAAAACATACATCTGTGGTCAACGGGGAAGAGAAAATACGTGACTGTATTAGATCATGGAGCTCTCACTGTGCCACTGTGAAAAGTTTCATGTATCAGGACCCTCCCCAAGAGCGTTATCTATAATCACATTTTAGCTTCCAAAACATATGTTGGTGAAATCTAGAGATATCCATCTGTCTGATGACTTGTAATGCCTCAGGCCTTTCAGTGCAAAGCTTCAGCACTTTCTAAACCTGGTCACTTCTGTCTGTCCTCAGAGCAATTAGCCAGGGGCACGTGACTTTCCGTCATGTCAAATTCATTCTGGTAATGCACTTTGCTAAACAGCCTTTGAATTCTCCAGATTCAGGAGCATGATGTGAATTTGCTCAGCTCATGATTTCCGAATGACTTCATCCAACCCATGGTGCCAACACGCCTGGATAAGACTTTAAAATCTTCATCTCCATCCAAGGCTTCTCTGCTGAGTTACAGAGCCTTTCTAAGCCTTCCAAAGTCCTAGAGAACACTGGGTTATTGGCCATTAGTCACCGAGTAACCATGTGGAAGGGAAGCTGGGTGTGAGGTAGGCAGATATAATTGCAAGGCTTATAGATGGCTGAAACAACAAAGGAAGTGGGCCTCAGAGAGCGCCTCTATCTCCGTGCACAGAAACGAAGGGTCCTGGTCTCTGGGTACTGGCTCAGATTGTCAAGATGCACCTAAGTCAGCAGTCACAGCCACCTGCTGGATGTGAGAATGCAGCTGGAGTCCAGCTCCCAGCTCTGAGGGAGGATTCTGGTATCAGTTATACCACTAGAGCCAGAGGTCCCATTGGACCACTGACCTCAGCCCCAAGGAGACGGTGAGAGCAGACCTGGCATGTGGCTCCAGCGGGTACCTCGGAAAATTCCCCTGGATTTTCCAGTCCTACCCCATTGACGCTTGGCTTCATATTTCTACCTGTTCAATGGGCACCTCTAATCGAGAGTCTGTTGCCACCTCACACGCAGCCTGGCCAAAGCAGAGCCTGCACCCTTATCACTTCCATCCCATGCTGGTAAGAGGCACACTTGCTCCGTCCTTGGAGGTTAAGAGTCCTTTGTGGGTGAGACTGTCGAGCGAGACAAGTGGTCACCTGAAGGGATTCCATCCTCCTTTATCATATCCTCTCGTCAGTGTCAGCACCACGTGTCTGCTCTTGGAGCCACGCCCTCACGTACTCTGTCCCTCCACACCAAGCCAGGCCTCTGATGAGCACGGGGCAGCTCTCCTTGCCCCGCTTCCCCTTTAGCTGGAGCTCACCTGCCCACTGAGCAGTGCAGACCTGTTCTGAAAACACACTCTCCTGAGATTTGTGCCAGTGAAGCTTCCGCCTTGTCTTTGGAAGGTCTCTCTTTTCCCTCTTGGGATTTCAAGGCCTGCTATCTGCCTGGCTGGCTCACCTGGGTACCAGGCGTCCATACCAGAGCCTTAGTCACTGCGGCTGGCCCTGTACTTGTAAGTGTGGGGCACTGCCCCTGAGCAGAGGGTGGATTCTGCCCAGGCCTGCCTGGCTCTGAGTCCAGACTCCATCCAGCAATGGCTGCAGGACCGTGAGTGATGTACCTGCCTTTTAAATCCTGTTTGCCCCTCTGTGAAGTGGGCATGACCATGGGCTCCACCTCGCATACCTCAGGGCTGGTATGTGAGGATTGACTGAGTTGGTGAAGATTAGTTGACACTTCCTGAGTTCTGTCTCGGAAGGACCACTTCTCAACCCCCCTCCTCTGTCGCCTCCCAGAGTCACTTCTGGATTGTGTCCTTCATACCACAGTTTAACATCTCTGTCTTGGAAAGGTGTCTCGTTTGTTCAGTTTGATTCTTTTTTTTTTTTTTTTTGTGGTATGCGGGCCTCCCTCTGTTGTGGCCTCTCCCGTTGCGGAGCACAGGCTCCGGACGCGCAGGCTCAGCGGCCATGGCTCACGGGCCCAGCCGCTCCGCGGCATGTGGGATCCTCCCGGACCGGGGCGCGAACCCGGTTCCCCTGCATCGGCAGGCGGACGCGCAACCACTGCGCCACCAGGGAAGCCCCTGATTCTTTATTTTAATTTAACGTGCATACCAGGGAACTCTACTTTTTCTTTCCATGATATGTTTAAATATAAATAAACATATAAACATAAACAGTCAGCAGACCTTTGGAACTCAGAATTAAGGCAAGTTCATTTCCAAGGCATGTTGATTCTTACAGGACATATAAGGACCACAACAGAGTTTTCTTTCCTGAGTTGGGACCTACAGGTATCCACTGAGGGCCCTCCATCAAATAGAGCTTCACTGAATGCACAGCTTGCCTCACCCCAGTGGCCATAGTTGCATGTGTATGGATATTGGGAGGCGAGAGTTTGTTTTAGCAGGTACTCCTCTGTTGAATAAAAAATGAGCACTTATCTCAAAGGGGGAAGAGGAAGTCTGCCCTTGATAATATGGATAATATGTAATTCTCTCCTGGGTAAATAGATTCCTGATCGTGCAACTCAGTAGAACTGCAATCACATTTTTAAACTCTAAGGTGACGTTAGCATAAACATCCCATGTCCTAGTTATTGATCTGTTGCTGCGGTAATGGTATTACCCAATTGAACTTCTGACATTGGAGAACTTGCAGTGGCTGCAATTGCATTTTTCTTTTATTCCTGCAATTTAATTCAACTTGCACGTCCAGCTGTGATCTCTGTGAAAAAGTGTTGTTTCGCAGGAGTCTGCATAGAATGTTAAATCTCTCTCTCTCCTAGTAGGAAAGTTCATTCTTGGCTTGAATCCCAGAAACACACCTACAAAATGAAACACTCAAGAAACTTCCAGTTAGGAGCTCGAAGTGAGGTGTGTTCCCAAGAGTTATACGACTTCTGCCTTTTGGGGATCGACTTTTCTGGTGCTAGTTTTATCCAGTAAATCCTTTCCCATAGATAGATGTCCCATAATCGTCACCCTAAAACTGGGGGTAAGTGGGGCTTAAATGAGAAGTGGGAGGTCCAGCCTGGAGGCTGTCGTCTGCTGTGGCAGCGTCTCCTCACTGGCAGAACAGAAGGATAGCGGATGGGAGACATGGTGTTTCAGACTTTGAAACTTGCATACTCACTTTGTTACACCTGGAGTCCAGAAGATTCCATCACTGCATTAGAAAACTGGTCTGTGTGATAATCCTTTCCCAATTCTTCTGAGGGGATGTCGTGCTGTGTGGGAATTTAATCTGGCTCAGTGGCCATCTGTGAGAACTTGAGTGCAAGTCTAGAATTGGTGAGTCCCTCGGGGACAGTGAAATAGTAATTACTGGATCACTAGCACCTACTCGAATGGCTAAAGTAAAAAATACGGGCAACACCAAGTGCCATCATGTATGCAGAGCAATTAAAGCTCTCAGATATTGCTGGAGGGAGGGAAGAATGGTGTAGACGCTTTGGACAAATAGTTTGGCAGTTTCTTTTGAAGTTAAACGTACTTTTCATGCGACCCAGCAACCCCATTCCTGGGTGTTTACCCTGGAGTAATGACACATCACACACAAACCTGCAATGAATATTTATAGCAACTCGATTCATAACCACCAAAAACTTAAAACGACCCAAATGTTCTTCAGCAGGTGAATGTATAAGCAAAGTGTGGCATGTGACACACCATGGACTACTCCTTACAATCGAGAGGAGCAAACTGTTGATACATGCAGCAACTTGGATGAAATGTGAGGGAATTACGCCGAGGGAAAAAAGCTGACCCCACAAGGTTACATACTGTATGATGCCTTTCATAGGACATTCTCTAAGAGAGAAAACCATAGTGACAGAACACAGATCAGGTTGCCCCATGGTCAGGTTGGAGAGAGGACATGACCTCAGAGGAAAGCGTGAGGGCATGTGATGGTACTGTCCTGTGTCCTGGGCCCAGAAACCTGTACTTGTGTTCAGATGCATACAACGATCTCCCTAAAAAGTCACTTTTACTGCATGTCTTTTAAGAAAATTAAATTAAAAAGTGAAATAAAAATCTCCTTGGTGTCCCTGGAAGGCATAGTGAGAGACGTGAGTAGATCTGTAATCCTAGGGCTGGGGGTGCACGGTATGTGCGTGAACCTGTGGGCTGGGGGGTTAGGGGGTGTTGCCTGTGTTGGAGAACATAGCTCAGGAGCATGCTTAGAAAGGAATAAATATTTATTTATGTAAACAAATAAATAAATAAGAATTTATTATAAAATCTCTTCATTCTTTGGCCAGTGAGCAGTTTGATGATTACTATTATTAGAGAGAGAGAGAGAGGGAGAGAGAATATGTCATGGTGGATCCCAGTGCAATCTCAGAAGACCTCACAAGGTTGGGCAGTGGTATGGAGGAAGATGTGGCCAAAGATAGTGTCCGGGAGGCCTCACCAAGGGCTTGGTTGGGTTTTGAAGGAGGAGGGGTCCACCTTGTGTATGAGGGGAGAGGGAATTCCATGCCGAGGGATCCAGCATAGATTGAAACCTGAGCTCCCCTCACCTGCTTGGGATGTTACAGGAGGGGAACCTGGGAGGAAGACTGAAAGCAAGTCACGTGGGATAGTTTGCATCTAGAGCATAAGCCTTGGCACTCTTAGCAGTGGCGGGATGTCCAAAGTACATCAGTGCCTTCCCTTGGGGGCTTGCAACCTACAACACGTATTGCTAAAGAACTTCTTTGATATTCCAAACAACAGATCAGAAAGATCCGAGAGGAAGGTACTGTGAAAGAATAAATCTAGCCCTGCTTCTGGCTCATGTTGACACCCATATCCTGAGCCCCACCCAATCCTACACCCACAGTGGGCTGGGTCCTCTTTTTCCCTACCAGAGGCAGCAGACTCCAGGCTGCCATGATTGCTGAGAGCTACCGGAGATCACAGGTCACTGCCCCACACCATCTGGCCACTTCCACTTAGCCCTGGGAGTAGGAATTTCCAAAATCATGGTTTATTTTATGTATTTCATTTTATTTTGAAACAGATTGTCATTTATTTGTCTTTTACAACAAGATATCTGGGCATAGGCTAGGGCCACTGCTAGTGCTTATGGCACTTTTATGTAGATTATAGAAGAGTGCCCCTTCTGAATAGACAGATTGCAGAAGGGCTCCCCAGCACTGTTGGAACAGCCCTGCACCGTCTTGGGAAAGCTGAGCATGGAGTGAATTTCAACCCTCAGTTACCTAAACCTCGGGGCCTTGGTTTCCTGAGACCAAGAGGCTCCAATATCTTGAGCATGTGGGCCCTGGTTTCCATTCTTTTTGCCACAAGTCTCAAAATTAATTCCATTTATTTTTCACTGGGAAGAGACAAGACACCTTGCCCAAGAAGGTCTGAGCACACAGATGTATTATCACTTCCCCGGATCAAGGATTTCGATCTGTCTTCTACTCAACACTTGCTAAACCTTGTCCAAGTCTTGTCCTGAGGTTTGCTTCTCCTTATATCAGCTGCATGAGAAATGTCAACAAAAGCAGTGGCTTCAGGGAGAGCTGGGGAGGGGCAAGTGGGTGCACCGGGATTCAGGCAAGAGTAACCTGATTCGATAAAGCTGACTGCTCCACACTCAGAGCTCTGTTTGCTCAGTTGTAAAGATGAGGATAAGCATGGGCTCTGTCTGTGCCCTGGATTCAGTTCAGAGGGCAAGACTGTCCTGCAACCCATTATTCACATGGAGGCAGCCGTGCCTGGGCCTCGGTTGCTGCCTGCAGTAGCCTCCTTCTCATGGCTGGAGCCAAGCACCCTTCTTAGCAGGATATAAATGCCAGCATCCGCATCCCATGTTTCCTAAAAGCTAATAGGTATATGGGCCAGCAATGCAGCTAGGTCTGTTGCAGCCCAGGGTCCAGCTACGCCGTGAGGGGCAGAGCTGCGAGGGTGGGAGGGGTGTGTGTGTGTGTGTGTGTGTGTGTGTGTGTGTCTTGGGGGGTGGGAGTTGTGCCATATGAGAGAGTCCTAGAGCCTCTTTATTCCAGTGTTGTTCCTCACCGAGTAGGGGGAGAGGATGGCTCTCCTCCCATGTTGACATAAAATGCAGTGACTTCTTATATGCACCCACCCCAATCCTCTCCCACTAAGGCAGCGCATTTCCTCTTCCCTTCTCTTCTGTCACCATCCTGACTAATCTATCAGTCTGCTCAGCTGTCAGACAAAGTACCATAGATTGGCTGGCTTAAACAAATATTTCTCACAGTTCTGGAGGCTAGAAGTCTGAGATCAGGTTGTCTGCAGGGCTAGTTTCTTTTGAGGCCTCTTGCCTTGGCTGATAAATGGCCGTCTTCTCCCTGTATCTTTACATGGTCTTCTCTCTATATGTATATGAGTCCTAATGTCCTCTTCTTATAAGGACACAAGTCATCTCGGATTAGGGCCCGCTCTAATGACCTCATTTTACCTGAATTACCTCTTTAAAAACCCTGATTCCAGATATAGTCACATTCTGGGGTATTGCAGGAAAGGGCTTCAGCATATGAATTTTGCAGGGACACAATTCAGCCCATAACAACTAGTTTCCTAGAATCTCTTCCTTATGTGTCAGAAGATATCCAGGACTACTTAGTTCACATAGTTGTTGGTAACTCATGAGGATCTCAGAAGGTACACAAATGGATATTTGGGCTGACACTCTAGAGAAAAATGATGACACCAGAACATTTATTCATTCAGCAGGCACGCGTTTAGCATCTTCTGTGGGGTAGGCCCAGTGGTGCCAGAATCATTCCATACATTGTCTCATTTAAATTCTCATTTACATGAGCAGGGTAGGTCCTTGAGTGCCAGTGATGGAACTGGCCCAAGGTCCCACAGCTGGCATTTGACCCAATTCCTCCTGCACCCATGCTCTGCAGGCAGCCACCGGGTGACGGCCTCTCTCCTCACCTCCTTGCCGTGAACACTTTCACTGAACCGGGAGAATTTCCTTTTATTCTCACCTTCCTTGGGTGCAGTGACACGTGTCTACATCTGAACCTCCATCCCCTCTTGCTCATAGAATCCCATTCCAGACTAGGGAGTGGATTCTTCATGACTAGGAGGAAATGTATGAAAAGTGAGATTAAAGGCACATAAAACAAAGGGGTTTAGAACCTACGAGACTCCAAGCAGTTGACATAAATACCAGGCCTCTGTTGGAGGAATAGAAAGAGAAATGGACCAGGAGTCTCTTCAGGCTGGGTGAAAGGGAAAAGAAAGTAAAACCAAACAGTCCTGGGAAAGAGGAAATGGCACTATTGCTTCTCACATGTTTAGAAAGTTCTGGAGCCTCTTCTAAAGGACCCTACCAGAACTTCCAGCTATTGGTCCCCAGCCCCCTCTTGCTTCCAGGAACACATCAACAGCAGACCTAAGTGTGAAGCTCATGTCTGAGGCCTGGAAGCCGTACCTTCCACAGTTTCCTTTGTGTGTTCCAGTGCAATCGAGAGCTGCTGCAGGCGTGTTTGTGAACAGCCAGTTCAAGAGTATTAAATTTTGTCTTCTTGAGTGCTGATGCCCCATGTACTTCCTGCACCACCAGGAACAGGACAGGGGCTTGAAGAGAGGGTCATTTGAGGGCCAGAAGCTGTCAGGGAACTAACAGAAGTATGTCTTGATTCACCTTCGGAGACCCATTCACTGTACTCCAGTTCTTGAATTGCCATACACATTAGGAGTGACACATTAGGAGTGATTCCTTATCTTAAATCCAAACAGTTTGCGTTGGCAAGATGGCAGACATCACCTGACATACAGGTGCGGCCCTGCAGCAGGTCCCTCACCCTGCCTCTGCCTCACTGCAATTGCCCACTTCAACCTTTACATTCTGCTCCTGGCTCCCAGTTTTACTACCAGGTCTACAGTCTTACCCGGTCTCACTGATACACCATTAATTTTCTCTAAGCTACTTCTTAATGCACCTAAACCTTCCACTAAAGCGTCAGTGCAAAGAAAGGTAGCTGGGTGAAAACTGGTGAGGAGTCTACATTTTGCCCATTTCAGTGGCTGTTAGGAATTTATTTCTAGTTAAACAAGCTGGGAAATGTAATTAAGCACATGGTTGATTGGGATAGCCAAGGACGCATGCCAGAAAAACAATACGTTCTTTAAAGGTGCCAAGGGCTAATATTATGCATCTCCTGTTGGAAACTATACACTTCACAATTCAGAGCCTCCTGTGTGCTGCCTCATATCTTCAATCAAATTATTATATTCCAGAAATATGCATAAGGGAAATGATTCTGCACATTTTATGGTGGGATGTTGCTTGTAGCAGTAATTGAAGTACCTTTCCACTTATGAAAGTACTAATTTTATTTGTTTTTATTGCTTTTCTAGATGCAATTATTTATTTAGTGTGCTTTGGCTTTATTAAATTATGTTTACTATAGGAACATCATAAAAATGTATGAAAACAACACATCAGCCAAGCCAGCCTGGTGACCTGTATTGAGAAAGCTAGTGTTATTTTTCATATCCAAACGTAATGGAATAACTTAAGAATAAACAGATAATCTACACTAGAAAACAATGCAATTTCAAAGTAATGTAATAAAACACCTGGACAATATGATTTCATAAATCTTGGTTCTAAAATTTGCATGAGTTGGGTTTTGTGCGGTTATTTGAGGACACATGGCATTTCTAAATGGAATCATTATAATGTGAAATGTAATTAAACCGAAAGGCAAGATGTAAATGGTATTTTTGTTGGCTGGTAAGATATGGATGACTAAGATACAACGTAAAGATTTTTGGTATCAAAAGACAAGCAGGAGGCTCTGATCCCTATAATTGTCCTTAACGCTGAAATTTAAAAAGGGCCAGACAATTTTGAAGGCGGCAGTCGCCCCTGCCTAGTCAGTACTGGCCGTAAGGAGTTCTTTACATTCTCTCTTTGTCTCTTGTTCCCTGTGCTCTAGTGTGATGATTCATCTCAAAAGAAAAGAGACTTTTTGCTTTTGGCATACTTTTTAAGAAACTTAAATTGAATGTGTACAATTTATTTGTCCTGAATTCTGGTGAGTTAACCAAGCTATAGCCCAAAAAATAAAAATAAAACAATGACAACACAGCCAAAGCAGCCAAAAAACAAAAGCAGGGCTGCTTAAATGAAAGTGAGGTGTCTTTTACGGCTATAAATTAGTGACCAGCTTTTATTTTTCTAATTGTGAATTAAAATTAATTAATGTGCTGTTTAAATAATGTACCATCTAGAAAATTTGAAAGGTACCAACAGATGTCTACAATAAAGGTTGAGTCTCTCTCCAGCCACCCCATTTACTTCCCCAGAGGGAACCTTGGAGACCAGGTTCTTGACTTCCAGGCAAGTTCCAAGGGTTTCCTGAGTATATAACATATATACATGTATATATACTCCCATACACTACACAAATGATAGGAAAACATACAGTATACATATACAGCTCCATCATTCTTTTTTTTTTTTTTTTT
>NC_041233.1:37279536-37328883 GCF_002837175.3 Physeter macrocephalus | reverse complement strand
CTCCGGACGCGCAGGCTCAGCGGCCATGGCTCACGGGCCCAGCCGCTCCGCGGCACGTGGGATCCCCCCATACCGGGGAGCGAACCCGGTTCCCCTGCATCGGCAAGCGGACGCGCAACCACTGCGCCACCAGGGAAGCCCCCATCATTCTTTTTAAAGACTGTACCGGATACTCCATTATGAATGCATCAGGCTCCTATTGATGTCCCCTGAAGTGTTTGCAGTTTTTTGCTTGTACCAATAAACACTTCCGCCAACAATATACAAGAGGACCTGTTTCTTTCTGTTTCTTTTGGAAAACTTTTAGTTTGTTTGTCAACATGAAGGACAAAAACTGATGTCTAAGTGATTTTAAGTCGCTCTTGTCTTATTTTGAGAGAGGTTGAGTCACACTTAATATGTGTAAGAGCCTTTGTGTTTCTCTTCCTGTGCACTCTCTGGTCCTGTCTCTTGTCCTTTGCTTAATTTTCTAATGGACTGTTGGCCATTATCTTTGTTAAATTGTAAGGCCCTTTCATATGAGCTGCGAATATTTTGCTCATGTTTTCAATTGTCCTATGACTTTATTTAGAGAATATTCTGCAATATATAGCATGAAAATTTACATATCTTTTTTTCTGTTGCTCCTGGATTTTGTGTTAGACTTTGAAACACCTTCCATATGATGAGATTATTTTTTTGAAAATTTCCCCACACATTCTTCTAACACTTTTGAGTGCATTTTCCATATTAAAATTTTAATTCATCTGGAATTTATCTAATGTAAAGAATGACATAAAGGATATGATTTGTTTTTCAAATGGCTACCCGAGTGTCCCAACACCGTTTATTGAAAAATAATATTTGGGTTAATTTCTGGATGTTTTTTTTTTCATCAGTCCCATTGAGGTCTATTCATTTGTTGATACCACAGTGTTTTAATTATAGCAGCAATTTCCCCACACATTCTTCTAACACTTTTATGAGTTCATTTTCCATATTAAAATTTTAATTCATCTGGAATTTATCTAATGTAAAGAATGACATAAAGGATATGATTTGTTTTTCAAATGGCTACTCGAGTGTCCCAACACCGTTTATTGAAAAATAATATTTGGGTTAATTTCTGGATGTTTTCATCAGTCCCATTGAGGTCTATTCATTTGTTGATACCACAGTGTTTTAATTATAGCAGCTTTATTTTTAATATGACTGGAGTTGGATCACCAATTATTCTTTATTTTAATAATGTTTCTTAATCATGGTAAGAAAAAATATCTATGACTTCTGCTTTTCTTTATTTTGTTCTTTTTTTTTTTTTTTACTAACTTCAGTTGGATGCTTGATCCATTTAATTCATGTTGTTAAATATAGATATTTAAGGTTATGATTTTTCTCTGAGTACTACATTGTTTAGGTTCTGGCATGTAATATCTTCATCATTATTTTCAAGATATGCTGAAATTTCAGTTTTATACAGGTTAAGTCACTTAAAATTTCTAGATGGTAGCATTCTAGTTTTGTTGTCAATTTTGGGGACTTTTTGTTTCTGTCTCTACCTCTATTTTATCCTTTTGATGAGAGACTGTAGTTACATTATTTTTACTTTTCAGAATTAAAGTTTACTTTGTGGCCTCATGTTTAATCAATTTTTTTGTTAGCATTCTGTGACAACTTAAAAATAAATCATAGTGTTTTTTGCAAGACATAGTGTTCTATATAAGATAACAAGATCTATCTTATGTTATTTAGGTTTTACATATCCTTTTAAATTTTTTGTCCGTTTCCCTTTGAATCCCCAAAGTGCTATGAAAATACATGCCTGATGAATGTATGTGTGATGTTGAACTCCCGGTAGTCAGCTCAAATTGTGTTGTGTTTTGTCTTGTAGCCAAAGATTGCCGAAGAGAACTTGACCTATGCTGAGCTGGAGCTGATCAAGCCCCACCAGGCTGCCAAAGGCATTCCCACCAGCACGGTCTATGCCCAGATCCTCTTTGAGGAGAACAAACTGTAACTCTGCATCGTATTTAATATCCGCCACCCCAGTTATTTATGAAACCCTGGATACAAAGTCCTTATTTTTGTATTTTCACTTGTGCCTTCTGTGTGGTGGGAGCCCCATTCCAACAGCATCCCAGGTGCCTTCAGAGAGGTACAAGGCTCCTCTTTGCAAAAGAGCAGGGGCTGCAGCCCTTGGACAAATCTCCCAGAACAAGATTCTCTGGGTCTGAGCCCTGAGCGGTGAGGACTCTTGATTCTGAGACCATCCAAGGAGATTTTCTGCTGAGCCAAACCCCTTCATGTTTCTTCTTGTTTCTCTGGGTTTTATATTTTTTAATCTGAATTTTAATCTTCTATCCTTCCTGTATCTGTGATATCAAGCTCATAATATATAGCTAGAGGAAATGCCATTATAGGCCCAAGTGTGAGATGGTAGATATGTACTAATTGGTTTTCAAAGGATCAGATAACATTGCCAGGGCACCCAGAGCACTGCAAAGTGCTTATTGCAAGCAGTCACTCAAGATAGCATCTCTTGTTTTAAATAGATGCACTGACCCTGGTGATTCAAGGGCAGAGAGACAGACTGTGAGGCAGTCTGTCATCTAAGCTGAAAGTGAACTATCTGGATACCCCAGTGCCCTTTTCTCTACCCACTGTCCCCCACGGCCACCGGACAAATAGAACATCTTTCATTCTGAAGGGCTTCCACCCCTTTGGCAGGGGGGCTTATCCTGGTATAGAGAGTCATATTCTCCAAGAAGTTCTCACTCATCCTTTTCCAAAGGAGCCGGGAGGTTTGCCATCGATTGACAGAATGGAAGAAGGGGACCTCTTGGAAGTGTGCCGAGGTTACCAACTCGAATTGAATGTCCACTCGTGTGAGAGCATAGTCTTTTGCCTGGTTCCCCAATGGTAGGAGAGTAGGAAGTATAAGCAGGGCTGGAAAAATGTGTCCTGAACACCCTTCTGTTATAAAGTGCCTTGCCCGACTCAACTGTGCATGTGAATTCTAATTGGCTTGGCTGGGAGGCAGGGATGCATATGGCAAACAGATCCATGGGGAAGTGGCTCTGTGGGCCTGTATGACATCCAGGATCTCACTGAAGGCGGATCCGTTCTGGTACAGTCATCCTATCAGCTGTGTTGTTAAGGACACACTTCTTGATGTGTGAGTGTGGTCTGGGTGGATTTTTAGTGCACACTACAGAAGTTGTTTGGCTTTGTAATGGACCGTGTATATATGGTAAATTATATATTTTAAACACAACCTTGAGTGTGAGTTGTGCCCCTCTGTACAGCCACGTGAACTTGGTTGAGTTTATTATCCCCTAATTGTCTCAGACTCTATGTTTATACAAAGGTGAGTTAACCTCTCGTAGAATTCTTGTAATGGGATAATGACTATTGGAAGATTCTGGACACTATAAATAGCTACATAAGTACGCTATGTTAACATACATGCTAAAACCAGTCCATATTTTCAAATTGAGAATGTCTTTACTATTTAAGGCTCTCCTTGCAATAACTTTTAAAGGTAAATATTTGTCCGTAAACTTGGCTCTACAGTAACTTTCCCAAAGACCCATGATAGCTTACTGGAAAGGGACCAATCAGGAGCAGGTAATGATTTTCCAGAAGCAAAAGTAACCTGAATTTACAAAGAGGAAGTCATTCTCTCTAGCCTGTACCTGCGTCTCATTCCCTCCCTCTCTGCCACATTTCCAAGGTAGTGAATGAACTGCGCAGTTTTTGAGGAGGAACTTCCCAGAGCATCTCTTTAGGACAGGAGGATATAAGGTTAGTACACCATTCATATCATAATTATCCTAGGCATCCTATCATATTTTTATCATGGCAGTCTTCCAGCAGAACATGGTTATATGGTGTTTTGGGGAAGGAGGATGATTCCCTGATTTGCACAAGGACCTACTTGGAATGTTGGGGCCCTGGGAGTGCCAGGTGGGAGTGGAGAGTTGGGGTGTGTGAAGAGGCGATGGTGGGGAGAGGGCCATGGAGTAGGACATCTCCAGGCCTCTGCAGAACTGAACTTCGATCACCCCCAAACCCACCCCCTTAACTTCAGTGGGATCTCTGTGCCATCACGTATGGAAGTGACTGCATTCCACCAAGAATAGCACAAGCTTTGAAGAGCTGGTAGCTGTAGGTTAAGTCCAACAAGTCATTGCTATTCAATGATTCAATTCAGACTCTCCAAAACTCTGGTCATAGCTGCATAAATCCACACTGAGTTGCGTGAGTGGGGGACCTGCTGACATAGGGTATAAAAGGAGGCGGCAAGACCATCACTGTCTACTGAAAATGCTTCCCAAGGGAATCATGGAAGCTCTTGACAACATCTAAGCAGAGCTTGTCCCACTACTGTCTTTAGAAGCAAACTGTCCAAGCTCTGCTCAGAGCGGGGAGCAATGGATGATTTGCACCTGACGCTTCTTTGGGATGATAAACCTTGATATGATTGTCATAATAAACTTAAAAATGGGTCTACTTATTTGTTTTCTATCAAATACACCACTAAGTCTGTATTGACATTTCTAAAGATAAGTAAAGGAATACACATCATTCAAATAGAAATTAGGAAAAGTTCTTCAATTTGTTTCGCTGTAAAGCATCTGTGGGAACAACTATAGACACGCTGTTTTCAACATGAAAAATGGCCTGTGCATTTAGATAAAGTTAGAACAAAGAACCCATTGCTCAGAATGGAATGCAGTGGTACTTGCAGGCAGAGGGCACATACTCTCAGAGTTGGTGGTGGATTTCGGCCTAGGCCATGCATGGCAGAATCTTCACAGGAGGAAAGGAGGGGGAAAGCGGTATTCCCCGAATGCAACTGTCTCGCCATGTCAAAGCCCCAGGCCCTGAACTAAAGCAGCTCTGGTAGGAGGACAGGGCTGGGATTTCTTTAAGGTCACCTCTTCATTAAATCATCATGTCTCTGTTAACTCACAGGGCATAGAAGAAAAAGCCAGGCCTAACCCTCCGCCTCATATTTGTTGGTGTGAAAATGACATGGGCCACTTCATATTTCTTAGTGCAGAGTCATCATCCCCCACATTGATGTGCCCAGAGACTCACTTGGGGTAAGAACGCTAAACCAGTTGATGCTTTTAGGGACTGCTCATGGCCTTGTTCATCACTCAGCCCCTGATACGCATGACTACAACCTAGGCCGGGCCAAGAACGGGACTCATGCCCCAGGCCACAGAAAAATGGGCCAAAGCGTGCGTGAAGCCCGGTCTAGGCTGATCAGAATTCTTAGGAAAAAGAAAGCATCTTTCCCTCGGGCAGCTAAGCTGGGATGCCACCTATCAGAACCACCTACAGCGACGTCTCCTGCCAAGCGGAGAAGGCTCGGCGGATGAAGGAGATGCTGAGAAAGCAGCAGGGAGGACAGGGTCCTGGGAGCACGGAATCCCAGATCCCAGCCCCTAAGATCCTCCAGACTCTTCTTTTTCCTTTAGATCTTCTTTCGATTCAATAAACTACCCACTTCTCCTACTATCTAAATCCTGCTTTTGCTCAAGCTAGTCAGGTTGCAGTGGAGAGAATTCTGACTAATACAGTATACATCAAAGCTGTTTCCCAGCCCAGGAAGCAAAGAATTTTACTGAGGGTACCACCCAAGGAACCCACTTCCATCACATCCAGCGACGGAACCGGCAGCCACGAGCTCCTGCTTCCCTCTGTTTCTCACTCAGTGGGGCCCTCACAGGGCTCCGAAGATGCCCTTCTCCATGGAGAGGGACCATCAGGGTTCAGGCCTGATGCTCTTCCAAGAGAGGGACTCTCAGTTTTGGAGTAGGGACCCTGGCAGTAGTGAGCCATGCTGGTGGCAACAGGGGAAGGGCACAGGGTAGAGACTTGACAGGGCGAGCCCTGTCATGTGGACGTTGGAGGGAGCCTTTTTGTGCTGGCTGGCCCTGAAGTTTAGGCTGGCTTCCACATAGAACATGCTGTCTTTCTAGTATCCCTGGGCAGGAGGGAGCCTGTTATAAGATGAGGCAGCCACATGCTGGGGATGTTGACCTTCCCCTCAACCCAGCATAACACACCCCACCCCCGCCCCATACACCAGACAGAAGCTATTCGCTGGGTTGGAAAACAAAGAAGGACTTCATGTTTTGGAGGAAGGGTCTGCCTTCAGCCTGGACCTGCTGAATTTGGGCTCCGGGAAGTGTCCAGATGGATAGGATAGACTAGCTCTCCCTAAGCTTTAACGTGTGCGTGAATCACCTGGATCTTTGTTAAACTGTGGCTCGCGGTTCAGGAAGTCTGGGTGGGGGCTGGGAGTCTGTGTTTCTAACAAGCTCCCAGGGGAAGCCCATGCTTCTGGTCCCCAGAGCACACTTTGAGTAGCAAGGATGTAAACTGTTGGGAAATGCGGATCTGGAACCCCAAGGGGGATGGGGGTGTCCTCAGAATATAGGTCACAGCTGAAGCCCTGGCACTGAGCAAACTCCTCCAGAGAGAGGCGGGTCAGCCAGGAGGGAAGGTACCAGGCCTGAGCGGTGGGCACTCCCCTGCCCGCAGGTCTGGTCTGGAGAGCAGGCGAGGAGCCTGACGGGGACCAGAGCAGAGCAAGCTGGCAGAGGAGTCGGAGAAAGCTGTGTCTGGGAGTTTCTGAAAGGAGGAAGGGCTCAGCAGTGTGAACTCTGCAGTGGTCAAGTAGAATACAGGTTAAACCTCTGCTCATTCTGAATTAATTGTTCATTTCACATTTTTAAAAAAGATTTGTTTTGCTGGAGCAAACAATTCCCCGAGTGCACAAGCCTAACAGACTTCGGTGCTGAGCCACGTCTGCCCTGCTCAGGGGATTTTTTCCAAAGCAATCGGTGCTTTTCCACAGGGTGGAAAATTTGGAGAAGACTCTTAATTAATGCATAGGGCGGGGCGGGAGGGTGGCCACGGAGGGTTTCTGCTTCTGTTGTCATTGATAAAAGATGACTTGGAGCCTGCTTTCTAATAAACACAGCTCAACCAACTTCACACCGATTGAGTGTCTGATTGTTAAATGTTAATGTACTGCACCCTATAGTTTTAAATAGAATTAGAGATGTTTACAGCTTTGGTTAAATGCACCTTGTTCTTCCACATTAAACTCTATTACAAGTGTCCTCCATCAGCAAACAGGAGAAGGACTCATTAGGAGCTGGTCTGTGTGCGGGCTGTGGCTGCTGCCAGAAGAGCTAGCGTTCTGTTTCCCTTTATTACAGGTTTCTAGCTGGTGGGGCATCGGGTGTGATTGCTTCCTATTTATGAGTATGATTAGAACCTCAGGTTCCTGGGTGTACGGGTGGATCTTAGGGAATCCACAAACATCCAGGGATTTTTATGCAGAAGTTTGCACTGCGTATCTGAGAGTCTGATGCTCTCTTCGGTTTTCTAAAGGGGTCCACGAGCCACTAAAGATGGACCCTTTAGAGACTCTCTGCCACGGTCCTAACTGCCAGGTCCCTCAGAGCATCATGATGAAGCTGGTCCCTTTGCAGCTGGGGAAACGAAGGAGACAGAAAAGGACCTGCTAGTTGGTGGCAGAGCCGGTGACTCCCGGCCCAGGGACATCCATGAAGCCCACCCATAAGCCCCACGCCCACCGTCAAGCTCTGTCTCCAGGAAGCCTACCTGTTTCCACCCTGGCCTGCTGCAGGGCTGGTCTTTGGCCTAGCTAAGGATCAGGGCTGCCCAGCCTCCCCTTTCAGGATCTCCCCCGTCCCTGTCCTTCCTCAGGCCCCCTGCGCATCCCCAGTTCTCAGGGAACCCCAGTTGGGGGCCCCATAACTGCACCTGGCCCAGCGTGTGGCCAACTTGGAGTCATTCAAAATGTCTTGCTCCGCTCCCCTCCTCGTCCTCCCATGTCTTCTGGATTCCGTTTCCTGGCTCTTCAGGGGTCTCCTTCACTAGGTATCCCCTCTGTTGTTTTGTACCTTCAGCTGCTCCCTCAGTCTCCAGAGTGGCAGGCATTTCTCAGGCTGAGTGGCCCACCTCCCACGCGGTCTCCTCCTGCTCTTTCCCTCCATAACCAGGAGTCCTCTGCCCCTCTCGCCACTCAGCCTCCACCGGCTGCCTTCATCTCCATCCCTGAACGCAGCTCTGCCCCGGGCCTTTGGGGATCGTGGCTGAGCACGGGCTCTACTGTGGAGCGTGTGTTCTAGCATTTGACACAGGCGTCCTTTCCCGAACTTACCCAGTTGCGCCCCCTAGGCCACCCCGTAATCACCTCTCCTCCGCTCAGCCCTTCAGGGATGGCTTTCTCTAAGGTGCCGTCCTCTCTCTCTCTTTGCATGCACACCTGTGTCTCTGACCACTCTTTAGCTGCAGCCTGAGGACCCCGCATCCACGGCTCCAACTGGACCCCTCTCCCGAGCTCCATGTCTACCCACCAGCCGTCCCCCCCAAGCATCCTCCTCACTTCTCAGAAGCCCATGTCCCGTCCTGACCACCATCATGAACGTCCCACCCCGTCATGCTCTCCCTCACAACCAGCACTTGAGATCACCTTATTTTATCATGAGGAACTGAGGCCATTCTGAAGTGAGGAAAAACTGCAATAAAAGGGATCATTTGGGATGCCCAAGGGATGGCAGAGAGAGCAAGAAGGTACTCTGCAGGGAGAAGTTCTCCACCTTCAAGTCCCTAATTGAGGAATACTTCCCCACTCTCATCCCCGATGAAGGGGGCTTGGTGGCCTGGTTACTTTTGTCTCCGATTTGTTCTCTTGATTTCGACAGATTGGGAATTTATGCAGACAACTGTCCACATGGTTTATGGATGTGTGAATAAAGAGACCTTTGCTAATTTACAAACTCTTCTGTTTATGGCCAGCTTGACTGTTGACAGCATATGACTGTCAAGAAGGGATGTTGTGAGGGATTCATTCCGGGTTAGGGACTTCCTGAGTTAACAGACGCAGCTGTGGTGGTGACAGTTTCCTTGCCCCTTCCGTGGCCGCTCCCAGGCTTCTCCCACCTCCGTCCCTCTTGAGGCCAAACCTGGCCCCTAGCCCTGCTACTCGGGGTGGACAGTGCCACCTGGTGGCCATCGCTGAGAACTTGAGGACCTTCGGCCTCCGCCTCTCCTGCACAGGGACCTCCCCCTCCCCTCTCCGTCTCTGTCAGCTTCTCTGCCTCTCCTCTACATGCCCACACATGCCCTTCCCCACCCAACCTTGGCCCAAATCTCTCTCTATCTCAATATCTTATCATCATCTCCCTCTTTTCGTCTCTCCCTGCCCCTTCATTCCATTTACAAGTAAAGTCACCATTTGCGTCGTGTGCCATAAGCAGGCAATGAACCAAGCAAATACGTCCAAGCCATCTCTCTGACTTGGGCGCCAGAGTCAGGATCAGAGTCTCCAGATGAGTTCCGTGTCTGGCGTTCTTTTTCTTCCCACACAGTTTTTCTTCTTTTGCCGGAATCCTGGCTTTTCTCACTCAGTAGCATGAGTATAGGATTTAGACGCAGAAGATCTGGTCCAAATCCCGGGCCTGCCTTTTAATTGCTGTGTGTCTTTGAGAAGCCATCTGAGCCCTCCGACCCGCAGTGTCTTCATGTGAAAAGAAAAAGAGCCAGGGCCAACAGGATTTAAAGAGCTATCTTCCCGTGTGGAATAAGTTCTCTGGGAGAGAGGGCAGGGATGGGCTCACAGTCACCTCGGATGACAGCAGGGGAGGGATAGGCATGTGGAGGGTACGGAGAGGCAGCTGCCCCCCAGGGAGGACCCACCCCACAGGCCGAGGACAGAGAGCTCGCGCTCATGCTGAGATGGGAGGGTCTAGTCCCCCGGGCTGGCTCTCCCATCAGCTTGTTCTCAGCTTAGCTGGGGATAAAAACATCTGCTAGTATTTATTTGACCCGTGTGAACGCCAGGCCTCGTGCAGAGAAAGCTCTCCAGAGCCTTCCCTGAGCCCTGAGATCGGTCTCCAGCTGCTGGTTGTACTTCCTCAGACTGCTGTGCCTTGGTGAGCAGAGCAATTAAATAATGCCACCAAGCGCAGGCCCCTGTGTGCCTTGTCACCCCACTGTCCCTGCAGCCTGTCACACAGCCTGGTACCCACCTGCTTCTCAGTACTTAGAAAGGGTATCAACAGCCAAGGACTGGGGAGGCTCTTTGAAAACTAAAAAACAACCCACGTGGAATGGATTTTTTTTTCCTATAAATTTTGTTCCTCCCTAAAGGCATCCAGATGCTGTGCCTCAGACCACATCACCCAGAGCTTCTACAACTCAGCAAAAAGGCACTGCTATATTTATCCTGTTGGCAGCCCCCTCTGCTAATTTCCGTCAAAGAACAGCCTGATATAACACACTTGTCTGGGGGGTTGACAAGGCCACAGTGGCTACCAGCACCCTCTGGCTGTGGTCCGGCCCAGCAGGGGGAGGGAGGACGCTTGACGGGAATCCTGGGGTGTCTACCACCTCGGGGACCTGCAGAGGTGCCTCTTCTGTGGGACCAGCAGGAGCTGGTGTATTTTCCCAGAGAAGCACTGGACCAGGATGGACCAGGAGGCAGTCTCAGGACCCTCCAGCAGCCTCTGAAACTACCGCCATCAGAAGACCACAGCTGAGGTCTTGGGCCTGGGGGAAAAGTGCTCGACTTCCTAGGAAGATACCTGGCCTCCGTATGAGACAGTTTCAGGCTAATGGATAGAGGCTTCAGCAATATTTTATTTCCCCAGATGAAATCCCAGCTCTGGAGCAAGGTTGTGAGAGTAGCTTAAGTTTGTTAAGTTGCTTACATTTTTACAAAGGGTGTTCCTGGTGTATTGTGTTTCTCCCCCAAATTCAACACATATTTTTTTTTAGCACCCTCTCTGAGGAAAGCCCAGGGGTTGGTCTAATTTCCAACCACTCTAGCCCTTCCCTGCTACTTAGCAGAAGAAGGGGTATCTCCTGCTGCTTCCCCATACCCCCTGCCCACTCGTCCTTCTCCTGTTCCTTGTCCCTGTTAAGTTGCCTCTCATACCCCAGTGACGCCACGTCACCGCCTGCCCTGCCGCTTGTAACGTCCAGCCTGGCTCAGTTTTCCTCTGAGTAATTCAGTGGGACTCTGCAGCTCATAAAAATCTTGCAACAGAGAAAAACAGAATTTTTAATGAACCCAAGTAAGGCAAACGTAAAATGGATTACAGTCATCCCCCCTCTTATCTGCAGTTTTACTTTCTGCAGTTTCAGTTCCCCGTGGTCAACAGCGGTCCGGAAATACTGAATGGAAAATTCCAGAAATAAACAATTCATAAGTTTGAAATTGCAGGCTGTTCTGAGTAGTGTGATAAAATATCACACCATCCTCCTCTGTGCCACCCAGGATGTGAATCATCCTTTTGTCCAGAGTATCCTGCCTGTAAATCACTTAGTAGCTATCTCGGTTATCAGATCAACTGTTGCATTATCAGTATCGCTGTGCTTGTGTTCAAGTAACCCTTATTGTACTTAATAATGGCCTCAAAGTGCAAGAGTAGTGATGCTGGCAATTTGGAGAGTCCAGGATATCGTGACTGGCTTACTTCACTCATCACAATGTCCTCAAGGTTCATCCATATCACGGCATATGTCAGAATTTCCTTCCTTTTTAAGGCTGAGTAATAGTCCGTAGTATGTATAGATCAGTTTGTTTATCCATTCATCCATCGATGGACACTTGGTTTATCTCCACCTTTGGGCTACTGTGAATGATGCTGCTATGAATTTGAGTATACAAGTATCTGTTTGAGACCATGCTTTCAAAGGATGCATTTTTTTAAGAGGCTGATCACCATTGCTCAGGACAGGGCTTCACACAGAGGGAGTGCCCTGTAAGTGCTGACTTATTGCCATTTACCCATACCCTAGAGCAGTGAGTCCCCTGCTATTGAGATGAAGATGCCTTTGGAAGTCAAGGATCTCTTTGAGAGACACTTAGAAATTGTGATATATTCAATCAACGATAACCAAGGATATAATTTAGTACTAACTTAGATATCTAATTTGTAGTAAAGAGCATTCTATTTATTTACCTTAACAGTTGGGGGAGGGGGGTGAAGTGTCTTGAGTGAGAATTGGAGAAAAGCTCCCATCTTTGTTTTTTACAGTGGAACATTCTAATAGTCATGTTTGCTGAGCATAGTTTGATGTCTGTACCTAATTTGGATCCTCTCAGGAGCACCATGTGACTGATGAGGATGGACAGACTCAGGGGCCTGGTGAAGGTCTCAGGCCTGTGGCAGGCTCCCCATAGGCCAGCACCCTCATTCAGCAGAGTCCATCCCAGGAACTGTTGGTCTGAATCCATCCATGTAACTAGTTCAGCTGGGGCCACTCTTATTTCTGTTCTTTGAGAGGAACCTTAAAGGCACGCGGTCCAACAGGCTGGGGGAGGGGCAGGACATGACAGAAGGAGGGTCAGGACACGTCTGAGCGGTTTGGGGGCTGGAGTGTAGAAAGGTTAGGCACTGGGTGACATTATTTGTTTTTTCTTTCTGGTGGCACCGCACAGCATGCAGAGCTTCCCCGACCGGGGATCAAACCTGTGTCCCCTGCAGTGGAAGTGTGGAGTCCTAACCACTGGACCACCAGGGAAGTCCAACATTCTTAAAATTCTTGAGTCTTGAAGCATTTTCCAGCCACTTTCTTGCTGTTTCGTTTCTTAACCTCTCCAAGTCTCAGTTTTCTCATCTGTGAAATGGAGATGGTTCGTCCTGAGATGGTTACGAGGCTTAAAGAAGCCAGGACAGGAAAGGGCTAGCAGCCTCCCAAGAGCATGCTAAGTGCTCAGTGAATGGGGGACTGTGCTAGCCTCCTGCCCGGCCCACCATTGTGTCCCTTCACTTCAGATGGCCTCAAGTCTTCACCTGCAATGTTCTGACACTAAGGGCGTCCTTGAGGCCCTTTTGTGAGGATGAGACAAAACTGCACAGAAAGCATCCATGCAGAGACCAGTACAGAGTAGGTGCTGAGTCGACGGTGACGGCGCTTCCTGGGCCGGTGGTGATTCTGGGTGACAGAGGCTTTCCTTTGCTTTCCTCTGCTTTCCTCGTGCTCCATGTGTCTTAACAGCTACCTTGGGCCTCTGGCGGGGGCTGCGGATGGGAGTCCCCCAGCGGCCTCTGCTCAAGCGATACTAATTGTGCCAGGGAGAACGGCTCACTAGAGTGGAAAATAGTCCTCATATATCTAGCTGAAGACGATAATGACCTTTTAAATAACAGAAGCAATTTTATTTCAATACCTCAATTACTCTGAACTCTCAAATGTCAAAGTGCTCAGCACTTTCAAAATAGCTTAATATAGACATTTATAGCACTTAGACACAGCTAGTTTCTTATCTAACCTAATTATGTGTTGTACAGGAAATGGCCAAGCTCACCATCTCTGTTATTTTTCACAGCGATCCCCGTGCGCGGCCCTGGGCTCGGCCTGGAGTCTGGCAGCTGGAATTTCTCCCCGGCCCGAGGATGCGTGTTCTGGAGCAGACAGGACTGGTCTCTGCCGGGGGCCTGGCCTCAGCCAAGTGCGGGGAGGAGGCTTGACGTGGGCCTCCCCGTTGGTTAATGTGCGCAGCCCTGTGCTTAGACTCCAAGGCACAGCTGCCGGGAATGTGAGATGCCGGGGCCACTGGGACTGGAAGGAAAGGCCAGAAGTGGGCCACTGGGAGCGGGGGGCGGGCACTCTCTCTCGTAGGGCAAAGACAGGAGGTACCTTCCCAGGATGTGGGTGGTGTGAGGCCAGCATCACCTGGCCACACCTGGCCAGACTGGTACCTTCTGTGGCCATTTTTTTGGAGGCTGCCCTCCACTCTCCAGAGCAGAGGCAGCCTGAAAGCCCCTGGCCCCAGGGTGACAGGCTCCTATGACCCTCCCTTCATCTCCACTCTGACCCTGTCCCTGACACTCTCCAACACTCTGCCCCAAATCACAGTCACCTCCCTGCTGTTTCTCAGAGCAGCACGCTTCTTTTTCAGGGATGTGCCCCTGCTCATCCGTGTGCTGGAATATCCTCCCCGCACCGTCTCCCACCGACATCCAACGCTCACTCCCCTGCTGCTGCAGCTCTCAGGTGTCATCTTACTGGGGAGGCTGTCTTGGTCACCCTGGCTCATGTTTCTCTTCCCATACTCCCTGGACCCTTCCTCCCTTGGTGGTGGTTGTTTATTTTTCTCCTTAGAGAGGTACCTTATTTAGCTGGTGTTTTTCTTACATGACTATTGTTTGTGTCCCAAAGTAGAAGGCAAGCTCCTCGCAGGCTGGGGTTTTTAGGAGTCACTGCTCCATCTCAGTGTGCCTTGATAGCACCAGACACACAGGAATGGATTCAAGACAAGTGTTCAGTATATAGTGAATGAGTGAGTGGGTGGAAGGCCAGGAGAGCAGACCAGCTCCAGACTGGAAGGTCCATGGAGAGGGCAACCCATGGCTCTAGGCTGGTTGACAAGCAGGCTCTGAGGCCGGCCTTGCCCCTTACCAGCTATGCCGGGAAATTGTCTCAGGGAATGCATTCATTGTACATTAAGCATTTTATCACAACTTTTTTTTAAATTGAAGTATGGTTGATTTACAATGTTGTATTAATTACTGCTGTCCCTTGTGCATTTTAACCCTCTGCCGGGATTGGGTGTTGTGGACATTTTACACATTTGGAAACTGAGGCTCAGAGAGTTGGGCAAGGTTCCCCGAGTTCCTCAGCTGGGCTTGGGCAGACCTGGGCTATGGGCCCCAGTCTGTCTTACTCCAAAGCCACATCTTGACCAGGGCTCAGTGTCCCCGGCTGATGGCAGCTGCACTGAGCCCGCCAATCTTGGGAAGGTCCAGCTGTGTTTAGCTGTTGACCAGGCCTCCTGCCCCCTGCCCAGGCCCTGTCCCGAGAGGGGCCCCTGCTCCCATCACACTACCCACTCTTTCTCTTTGTATCTCTCATTCCCTTTTAGCCTCTTGTTTTCCCATCTCCAACCCTCGCTCTTTTAGCTCGAGGCCAAGCGTCTGCTGGCGCCCAGGCGGAGGCGGTTCTCCTGCCCGAGCTCAGCTCCGCCGTGGTGCTCAACGCTCCGTTGATCATGCCCTTGGCAAGACGCTGAGAAAACACGTTTGCAGAACTTTTGAGAGCTCCTTTCCATTCATCATTCATTCATTCATCCATTCACTCATTCATTCATTCATTCCCATATTTATGGAGCACCCACGTGGGAGCAGCCCTCCTGGCCCCGTGGGCAGTATAGAGACAAATAAATAGGACATTATCTCTGACCTTGAGGACCTCACAGATGCTTGGAGGTTGGCTGGAAGACGGGAAATTTCAATCCAGAGCATTGGGCTGGGATAGAGGCAGCATGGAGTAAAAGGGACCAGGGAAGAGTGTACAGCTGTGGGCCGCTTGCTGCGCTGGGTCCCTGCTCCCCTGCGGCAGGGCCTGGGCTCTGCACTGGCGCTCAGAGGGAGCAGTCAGGGGCCCCTGTCTTGGTGATAGGACTGCCCAGGGGGAGGCAGACAGCAAATAGAAAAGTGCTTCCCAGGTGGCCTGTGTGAGGGCAGCGAGAGCACAGGAGAGAGACAGCCGCGATGTGTCCCGGAAGGACAGGGGAGGGACAGGGTGGCCGCATCCTAGAGCCAAGGAAAGGAGGCTGGGGAGAGCTGGCAGGGCTCAGTGCTGTTGCAGGTTCCCCGACAAGGCTCTCTTGCAGTGGGGGGTTGGAGGATGGGGGTGGGTGTGTGTGAGGTAGACTCATTCCCACAGAGGATGCTTCAGCTGGGACGGGGCACTCAGCTTCCTGAGCCTCAGTTTCCCTAACTGCGAGATGTGAGGATCACATGCAGACAGGATCTGGATCCTTTACCCTTCAGCTCCCAGGTCCCTGGAGGATGTCCCTCACCGCTCCGCCCCCTGAGTCCCCTGATGTCCCATCTCACAGGACAGCGCTCCCCCACCGCCTTCCTCACCAGCTGTGACCTTCTCAATTTTGTCCTTGTCTGCCTCCCTGAGTGGACTGCAAACTCCCTGAGGGTGGGGACCTTATCCGTCTCGTTCAACATCGTACCCTGGCACGGAGGGGCGTAGGAGCTTGATAAATAATTATGAATAAATATGGAATGAATTGGAGAGTGCCTGGCAGAGGGTGTCACCCCAGGGAATTGTTTGGAAATTCTCACAAACCGCTGAGTGCCTCCACAGGCGCTGGGCTCTGTGGGATAGTGTGGGGTGCTCTTTTGCCCTGCGTGCAGTGAGACGGGGTGTCTGTACATTTCCCACGCCGTGTATCTACCCCCAAGTGCTGGCCCAGTGGTGGTAAAGTAAAACAGGTTCTGGGGCCAGTCTAATGATGTGACTGCCAGAAGCAGCCTGCAAAAACAAAGCAATAAGAAGAGGAAGGGTCTGTTGCAAACTGCAAATGCTAAACCAAGCCTCTTCAAGGCGTTTAAACTCAAAATAACAATTAGCACTGCATGGCTCAAACTGAAGGCACCTACAGACTCCACGTGGTCCCCCAAACCACCAGTTTGTAACCTTGCTATGGTCTCAAAGCTTCAGAGGTCGCCAGTATGGAGACTGGGAGTCTGGGCGCCCTCTTCCCTAGGCTGCTGGAGGTATCACTATTGGCTGCCCTGAGGGCTAAAAGGGCCGGATGCACAACTGGCCAATCCCCCAGTCACTGCAGGCTTCTGAAGAGCCAAGGCCCCTCACACCGGTGAGGGCGATGCTCGCACTTGTACCATGGGACCCCAAGGTCCCCAGGCTTCTTCAGCCTGTTGTTGAAGAGGAGTGGGGATGCCCCGCTTTCATGGGCTGTGTTCCCCATTGCACAGTGGCGGGTCATCCACATGGGACCCCTCAGTTATCTTAAGAAGTTGCCCGGGGAGCGTCTTGTGCTCTCAAGGTCTGATCCGCATGGACTCTGCCGCTGCAGCTTCTCTGTGAGGGTCGCTTCCAGCCCCGTGAGGCCCCCCACCACTGGCCCTGCTGCTTGCACCCCATACTTGTGCCTCTCAGCTTCACTGAGCACCAGTCACACTGGGGGCATGGACCACTTCCAAGTCATTGCGCAGTGGTGTTTCTCTAATGATGCACTCCTGGCAAATGGCGATAAAGGGTCTTGCTCAAGGGGCGTGTCTGTATTAACCAGTTTAGGGGCAGCGATCTCATTCAGGGCAACACAGTATTCCCTGAGCTTTCAGAGATTTGGAGGAAGGAGACAATTGGGAGAATCTTTCTACTTACTAAGAAGCTGTGCAGGTGCTGCAGGCAGCAGCCCGCAAGAGGGCAATGGAAGCAACACACACACACACACACACACACACACACACACACACACACACACACACACACACACACACACACACACCGTCCAATCGGGGCATGTGATGTGTACCCAAGAACTTACTGAAGCAAAACTGATTTCGGTTTAAGAGATTTGATTTTATGCTAAACAAATTTCATCAGGATTTTCATATGAAGAGTCTTTTCCCGCCCAAATGTGCCCTTCTTGGCTGCATGTTAATGTGGTCAAATCCAATCTCCAAGTCCTCTGTAGGTCCCAAGACTGGGTTCTCAGGACTTGGCTTCTGGCTGCTGGCTGGGCTTGGGGGAGGCAGTTGCTGTCACAAGTGGCTTCCAGAGCCCTGGGCTGCTCTCCTTGGAGGCCAGGGCACAAAGGAATGAGAGCAGAGGGCCAGCATGGGGCAGGAGGCTCTATCCCCCAGAAGTGAGAGCCAGAGGGACCCAGAGGCCCTGGGAACTTGGTTGGTGGCACGAAGAGCGAGACGCACGTGAGCCCTCCACCTGCTTCCACTGTTGAATTTCAGTCTGCTCAGGAGAAGGGATTCACCCATCACACACCGAGTACCT
The DNA here is from genome assembly GCF_002837175.3 of Physeter macrocephalus. Lineage (NCBI taxonomy): Eukaryota > Metazoa > Chordata > Mammalia > Artiodactyla > Physeteridae > Physeter > Physeter macrocephalus. The sequence goes on along the minus strand of NC_041233.1, from coordinate 37,311,069 downwards.
GCAGGTTGTGTTGGGCCCGTGGACAGGGCACCATCCTTCCCGGCCTCTAAGGGGTCCAGGGAGCAGGGTGACCAGACTTAACAAATACAAATACAAGACGCCCAGTTACATGTGAACTTCCAATAAACAACGAATACTTTTTTCTTTCAAGTATGTCCAGGTGACCCCAGGCCTGTTGAGATGGTGAGGTGGGCACGTCCTAAGCCTTCCTAGGGGCTACAGTATGTAGAACCTTCTCCCTGAGGGTGGACTCGGGTGCACATCCTGATCTGGTGCTTTCACAGCTCCACTGGAAAGCCCTGCTTTCCTCTCTGCAATTAGAGGGATGTCAGTTGCACTGGGTCCTCTTCCCTGCCTCTCAGAGCATGTGGAGTGTTGCCATGATGAATGGCTCGGAGAGCAGCTTTTATTGGGAACGGTGACAGAGTTGAGACTTTCCCAGGGCGGGAGCAGTGGCTACAGCGTTGCTTGTGGAGGTGGGCTGGGGGCTGGTCTCACAGTTATTAAGAAGTTGTCATGGGAGTTATTAGGAAGTTGTCGCAGTTATTAAGAAGTTATTAAGAAGGCTCAGCTGGGTGAGAGCTGGGCACGGCTGCTGTCTCAGGCTGAGCTGGTGAATGTGAGTAGAATACGGGAGTCCCTGACTCCAGAGGCCCCTCACAAGCCACCTGTTCTTGGTGGGTGGGTAGCAGAGGGCAAACGCCTCCATCCTCACCCTGTCCTGTCTCTGTCTACTCCAGAATATCTCCTCCAAGTGGGGACTCTGCAGCCCACATCAGCATCATCCAAGCGATGATTTTTTTTTCACACGAAGACTGTGGCTTCTGCTCTAACTGAGCCCCAGAGCCTGAGAGTCAGACTTGCCTTCCAGGATGTTCCCAAAGAAATGCCATTCCTGTGTGCGCACCTGGCTTCAGCCTGATAAACCTCTGGGAGTGAGAGCGAGTGTGCTTCCTGTCGTGCTTTCTCTGTCCTCTGCCCAGCCTGGGCAGGGGGCTCCCCGGGGAAGGGCAGAATGGCTCTCTTTCCCCAGGGCCCTGGCACAAGGCCTGGCTCAGCAAGAAAAGATACCGGTAAGTGAATGAACAAGTGATGTGTTGAAAGATTACATCATGTCGGGGACTGGCGGTCTGTCGTTTGATTCATTCCTCCATCAAATAAACAGGTAGGATTTCAATCTCACGACAAGCCATCGTGTAGACACTGGAATCTGATTTTCCAGATACAGAAACTGAGGCTGAAGTTGGCAGCAAGTGGGGACACTGGGAACGGGGCTCAGGCTGCCTGACGCCCGGGCGCAGCTCTTATCTGTGACCTTCACCGTGCCTGCCCGTCCTCAGATTCTGGTCTCCGGATACAGAGCGGTGGCTGCACAGCTTGGCACAGCTCCTGCTCTGGGGGCCCCTTGTCCCTGCTGGATTTGCTGGCAGGCCTGCATCTGCGTGGCCCTCGCACTTCAGCCCAGTTGACCGGTGTGCCTGGCCTCTGCCCTGCCTGCCCCTCTGTTGGGGGCCCTGGTGCCCAGCCCGCTCTCCCTCCGCACTCCTCGGGGCTCTGTCCTGGACTTCCCTCCATCACTGACAGTCGTCAGGGACCCCAGGCTGGCTGACTTCTGGAATACTGAGGCCAGCAGGAGTCTCCTGTCACCCAGGTTGCCGAGGACCTGCGGACCCTGGACCCCCGCTGTGCCTGGGGCTTCTCTCCCTGCCCCCATCCCGGGGCCACTCTGTTGGTTACCCCAGCAGACTCTGCTTCTGACCCCGCTGGAGCCCACGGGGGGCCAGGTCTGCAGCGAGGGTCGGGGTGTCCCTGCTCCCCTCTGGATCTGTGCGCCGAGCTTCCCTCCTCTAGGTAAACAGGGAGCTGGTCTTGGTGGAATGTAGGCTCTCAGTTCAGTGCCACTAGGAAAGAGCTGCCACCGGGTAGTCCCCCGAACCTTCCCTGACACAGCGCCCTGACGGTGACCCTGCTTCCCCGGCTCCTTCTCTGCCGCCTCCTCGTGGCTCGTTCTGCCCGCAGCCTCTCCTGCTCCCACGGATGCTCCACGGCTGCCAGCTCTGTGGAGGGCATCGACCTTTTCACCCCGGGATGCTGGCACCGTCCCCAGCCACGTCCCGGGTTCTCGCTCCCTGTTGCTTCACCCCGTCCGTGAAGGGACCGCTGCCTCACCTGCCGTCACTCAGAGCTGTTTTTTTCACTCCCAGAACCACCAACTCTGAAACGCCCGCCACCACGGCTCAGTCACTCATCCGCACGTGCGCGGACAGAAGCAGCACTTGCGGAGCGCCCCCGTGAGCTGAGCACACCGGGATGCAGCTCTCGGGGGGCGGCGGGGGAGGGGGGTCCGTCTCTGCCTCCTCACTCCCGCTCGCCCTGCCCCAGTCCCTGCCTGCGGCCTCACAGCCCCGGAGCGGTGGCCGCCCCTCCCTCCAGCCTCCACCTTGCCTTCTATCCTCGCCTGCTCGTTCTTTCTGCTGCCAGCCCGACGCACCCTGTCCCTTCGCCCACGCTGTCCCCTGTTGCTCTCCACCTCCACAAGGCCAAGACCCACCTGCCCTTCCAAGTCTTGCTCCAGGGCCACCTCCTCCAGCCAGTGTCATGGGCTGAACTGTGTCTTCCCCCAAATCCAAGTCCTCATCCCCAGGACCTCAGAATTAACCATATGTGGAGATAACATATTTAAAGAGGTAATCGAGGTGAAATGAGGTCATATAGATAAGCTGTAATCCAATATGACTTACGTTCTTTGAAGAAGAGGAAATTTGGACATAAACAGGTACAAAGGGAAAACCACGTGAAGACACAGGGAGAAGGCGACCATCTGTGAGCCAAGGAGGGAGGACCCGGAATAAACCAGCTCTGCAGACACGTTCCTCTCAGACTTCTGGCCTCTGGAACTGTGAGAAAACTTCTGTTGTGTAAATGGCCCCTCCCACCCCCCACCTCCCCACCCCACCCCCTGGCCTGTGGTACTTTGTGACGGCAGCCCTAGCTAATGACTACAGCCAGAATGACATTCCCTAGGGCACGAGAGGTCTCCCTTCCACTTCAGGTCACATTTGTTTGCACAAACATCTTAGCTCCAAGACCCCAGCAACAAGACCCATCTCCGCCCCCCCCATTTTTCCTGTGATTTGGGGTACCAAAAGGTGGTGCTCAGGAAATGTTGAACGAATGAGCCCAAGAGAGCCTTTAGGCCAGCAGACCTTTCCGCTCTGGGTGAATGCTGTGAGTTGCGTTTTGAAACATGACAGCAGGCTCCTGATATTTATGAACCGGCTTGTTGGCCTTCCTGGGGAGGGGTGCGCTCTGCTCTTCAATTTATGGTCCTCTGGTGCAGCCCCAGACTGACTAGGGGATTGCAAATGGGCTGTCTGCTAACAGCACATGCAGACAATGCAGGAGGTGACATGATCCTTGGCCCCAGGGTCAGACACCTGCCCTTCTCACCCAGGGAGGAGTGCTCGGGACCTGAGGCAAGTCTCCTCCTCCATCCTTCCCTTTGCAAAGACCTCGAAGTTGACAGATAGGTTACTATTTCCTAACTATCTCTCGCTCACTCACGATTTTTGACATAGTTCATACCGCCTCTATTTTATTAATATTTATCTTTACATTGACTCACTGCCCCCCTGGAGACCAGATGACCTGAGTCATAAGACACTGAGTGCGTTTATTTGCCATCCCCGGGCCTGAGCTAAATTGGGATGGGCCACCCAACAGGGCCTCTGCAGGGCTTGGAGAAATATGGGAAAGATTGATATTCTCTAGAAGGAAAATCTCAGGGAGGGAGTTAAAGCTAAGGAGTGTTGCCACCCCAAATCTCTGTAGGCCCACCTTAGCTGGATTTCATTGAAGAGGCAGGTGAATTTCCTTTCAAGGCTTCCAGAATGCTGGGGGTGAGGAGAAGACGTGAGAATGAGCGTGATGCCTTCAGTATCCAAGGCCTGAATCTTAAGGTCCTGGAATTCCTCAGAGGGGCTAACTAGCCACCCGTCGTGTATTTTCAGATGGAGAACCAAAGTCACACGGCAGTCCAGATTCTCCCAAGATGAGCTGCAACCCAAAACCAGCATGTGGACTGGGGCCCTTGACATTGTACGGACAGGTCCCTGGAAAAACCTGCCAAGACCGAGCCCAGCTGGGACCCACCACCTGCTTGCGGGGTGCAGAGTGGGAGCAGGCACCCCAGGCAGGGTGTGTCTTCCCAGCTGACTGGCCTACGCCTGTGGTAGGCAGCCATTGCGTCCGTGGCCTGAGCCCAGCCACGGCCGCTGGGCCTCGAGCGTGGGCCCCTGCTCCCACGCTCTCTAAGGTGCCCCGCGCAGCAAGCAAGACCACGGGAGGAGCCAGATGCCACCGAGGGAGATGGAGGGGCTGAGAAACACTCTGAAAGTGGGCTGTGTGTCCCTGAGGCCTTTCTGCCTTTCTAAGTGTGGAGCGACAAACACCTCATTGAGAAGGGGTGGAAATTTTAAACTCAAGAGCCCTCTTGTGTTTGGAAAATAGTTGTTTTAATAAAATAACAATACAGTCTTTCCCATTAGTTTCCAGTAAGTGGCCCAGTGTTTTTTCAGTGCAGTAAGCCCTTTGAAAGGTGAGTCACGTGTGATTTCGTGCGCCGGTTGGCACCCTCGAGCCACGCTTTCCGGTGCGCTGCTCACGAGCCCCGATGGGCGCGTGTATCTGTTTTGTAGAAGTGCGTCCCTGTGCGATCCAAGGCCAAAGTTCAGGGTGTGTAGCTCTAGCGGCCAGAGGCCACATCCTTGGGGACCTTTCGGAAGGGAGGCTGGGGGTTTCCTTGGCGCCCCTGGCACTGAGTCTGCCCCTTCTGCTGGGTGTTGCTGCCCCTCAGGGCACACGGCTGCCATGCCGGCGCCTCCACCAGCTCTCGCCTCCTAACCCTCTGCGGACCAGCAGAATATTCTCCCCTTCTCATCGCCGACCAGGAGTTTGGTCTGGTTTCTTGGGAAGAGAAAGAACAGACGAGCGTGTTAGAGCAAGCCTGTGCATCCTGCTTATCCCGGCCTGCGCGCATGGCATTACAACGCGGGGCTTCAGTCCAGGACCCCGGGAGCCTGTACCTGGCCTCTACCTGAAGCGGGGGGAGCTGACCCACCGGAGCATCTTTTGAACCGGGGACAGCTTTGAACTAGGAGGCTTGTGGCTCCCAAAGCACTGAGGGGACGCTCCCAGAGAACAGGGCTCCAGCGAGCAGGGCGAGGCCCTGAACTTTTCCCTCGAGCTGATACGCAGCCAGGCTGGCAGGCAGAAGGAAGGACAGGTTCTCCAGCAAAGAACTAGGGCTCAGGGCCTCCGCCCCTACCCACAGGCTCCAGCCAGAGCCTCCCCGCCTCAGCCCGGCATTCCCACCACCATGGACTCCAAAGGGCCCCCTCCAGGGCAGGGAGGGAGGAAGGGCAGTGGTTCCAGCAGGTCTGCCCCCCGCCCCCAGACTACACTCCTAGTGAGTAGAATGGGCTAATGACAGTAAGCACCGCCCCTGGGTAATTGTGAAGAATAAAACAACGTAGCCAAACGTAGTATGTGACACTTGTCTATTCCACATTGGCTTAGAGCCCTGGAAAGGTAATTTCTGTAACGCAGGATAATCATTATACCAAATGTTAACAATCAGCAGTGGACCTCAGGAAAAAAGTCCCTCTTTAGGATAAAATCACAAAACAATACACTTTTACCTCCTGGATTTCTTTATGAATTCATAGATATTCAAGAGAGTGAGAGAGAGAAAGAGCAAAAATGTGTGTGTCAAAAACCATTTCCTAGGGCCCTACACGGCCGCCTTGCCCGTATGCTGTACATGCTGGGCCCCTCTGGGTCCCTGGGTCCCTGTAGTGAGGCCACCTCCCAGGGCCGGGGAGGCCTGAGCAGAACAGCCCGGGCTTTCCTAAGGGTGGCACAGCGCCCTCTGCTGGAGGCCGGGAGCAGCCAGCCCGTCGTTACCTGGACACAGCCAGAGCTGTCACCGCAGAGCTGGTCTTGCTGGGCTTCCCTGTCAAAGCAACGCTGACATCCAGCTCTCTGCAGAGGGCAAGATTCTTCTCCCACCTGTGACCTGTGAGGAGTGTGCGAGGGGAGTTAGAAAACCCAAGCGTTTTCACACACGTGCATGTGTACGTCTACACGCAGGGCCACAAACACATACACATATATTTATATTTGTGGTCAGCAACTTGTTAAATTGAGGGGGAAAATATATTTAATCTTGGTCTGTGCTGTTGCAAAAAGGGCCGTCCCAATTTAATTTGCAGGCTGTGATAGTTACATGTGCTGACGTGCTGCGGTATCCATTGTGTACCAAATTGGATTTGTGTATTATTGCTTTCTAAATTGCATGCCTAGTTCAGCAAAATTGTTCATCAGTGTTTACTGGCTTTATGCTTAATAAGATGCCCCACAATACCTTGCTGCCAGGAATGTAATGCAGCCCATAATTGCCTAGTAAAAATAAATTACATAAAGTCGGCATTATCAACTTATCTAAATCCTCTCACGCCACAACCAATAATTAAATGCAGAGAACGTTTTTTCAAAAAATATAACTCAATGATTGTTACTTCAGTCATTTTAATGTCTGTATTTGGGGACAGACAGTAATTCCTTCTTGGAGGGTGAGGTGGAGAGACGTCAGCTGGGTCTGTCTCTGCAAAGTCACTTGGTTGGAGTCAGGGCAGGAGTGGTGCAGCTTCCCCAGCTGTCCCAGGGTGGCAGGCAGCTCTGTGCATTTTGTGTTTGTGCAAAAATCCAAAAACCAAGCTTTTCCCAAGCATTTTTTATGTACCAGATTGAGCCCAAATCTACAGAGCGATTCCTAAAATAAATTGGACTCAGCTGGGTTGGTCCTTGCTGCAAATGACAAATAAATGAATTCCAGGCAGAAATCAGATTACATCTGCACACAAATGCAGTAACCTTAATATCCTCAATACCCTCAAAGAACTCCTTTCTTGCCCCTTAAGGTATATGAGGAATGCAGTAACAGACACACCAAGAGATGTGCAAATATATGTGTGTCAGGCCCAGTACTGGTCCCCTTCCAACAAAACAGTTATAAGCAATATTATGAGAACAACAAGCCCTCCAGTGGCTTAGGCTTGTAAATCTGCACATGGATTTGCTAACTCTAAGCGGTGGCTCAGCCTGATTTTTATGAATATGTCTGTGCCCTTGTGTCATTTCATCCAAATCCTCCCTTGTACTGTAACTGCAACCCTGGCAGTTAATTCTACTTGACAGTTGTGACCTCAGGCAGGTCAGGACAAGCAGCACGGGAAGGATGTGGGCCTGGGGCTCCTGTCCACCTGACACCATCTTTTAAGTCCCCTAATGTCACCAGCTGGTGTGTTAGGGGAGAAGTCTCTTAGTAGTCCAAGAAAATGTTAATAATGAACCACATTTTGTTGACTAGATCTTGGACTATGTCTATTATCTTTCTGTCATCTGCTTCCTACAAGTTAGGATGTACAGGAAGTACCTCTATTGACAAGAGGGTGAAACTGAGGGCCTAAGAGGTTGCTGGAGACACAGCTGGGTCTAGAGCCTTGTTTCCTGATTTTCATCTTGCTTCTCATTTCACGAGACCCCATTCCCAATGAGCACAACCTTGTCCATCCTGAGTAGAAACCCGTGAATCCATTGGCACTTCCAGAACCAACGGAATGGCTCTGAGGTGCCCTTTGTCTGTCTGTCCCACCATTCATCCACCCACCCACGCAACCAGCATTCCTGCTCAGACATCCACTTATCAACCATGGACTGAGCTAATACCTTTAGCTTATGGGAGCTTGGAAGCTTCAGAAGTGGGCAGCTGAGCCCAAGACTGAAGTGGTGTGCTCTCAAGCAGGTGTGCCACAGAATCTCTTCATGAACAGGCAGAGGATAAGAACCCCGTACTTGCTCTCTGAGTGGGTGGAGGCAGGGGAGAGAGTTTGGTCCCTGTTCTCCAAAGAAGTGCTGTGAGTTCCTTAGAATGCGCAATCCTCACGTGTCTCTTTTTACACTAAGATGGGCTGATTCCTTGTGGTCCCAAAGGACCCTAGAGATCGTAGGACCAGTGAACTGAATCCACAGTGGTTGTAGATTCTTGTAGGGTCACCACTCTGGTCGGCCCAGATGGTGTTATCTGGAAGGAAGGGATTCCCATGTAGATCTTAGGACCTAGTAGGGGCTGAGCAAATGCCCCTACTACGTGAATAAAGAATCCATGAATCGGTGACTAAGTGAATCAAGGACGTGCGGAGCACACTTCAGAGATGAACTAACTAAAAATGGCTACTCCCTTTAGAAGGCAACCCTCCACAACCTGGAAAATTCTCTCTAGTGGATGGTCATGGGTCCTGAAATGCAGAGCAAACCAGAAGGACTCATGATGACAGGAGAGTTCTCCCATCATGGTAACATGCTTTCTTGAATCGTGGGCACGAAGAAGGATGTCTCAGTTCTGGGCCAGAGCCTTTGATGAAGACAGAACTGAGAAAGCTTGGCTGCACTGGAGGAGGTGATGGCGGGGCCCCAGGGAGGTGAGAAGAGGAGGTGACGGCCTTGGTGGTGAGGTTTGTGCCCGCGCTCATCCTGGAGGGGACGGTCTGGTGCCGGCGGCTGGGCTCATTTTGGCAGTGGGCGTGTCTACTCTGGCGGCAGAGATGAGAACGATAGTAGTAATGCGCTTCTGGGTCACTTTGGGCAAGTTGCTGGACTGCTCCTTGCCTCAGTTTCCTTATTTCTCACACAGGTGTCATCGTAGCATCTTCCTCGTGGGGTTGCCGTGAGAAATATGAGAATGCGCGGGAAGCGTGCACAGTGGACACTGCTCACGGTCAGCTCTCTCCCTCCCAGCTCTGTGACGGTGGCCACGGCGGTGCTGGTGCCAGAGGCCATGATGGCAGAAGGCAGAACAGATTTTCTTGCTTCAGGCCCAGCTGCCACAACCAAAGAGAGCTCTGCTGAGGGACGGTGGTTCTCTTACTTCGGCGACACCACCACTCACCTGGGGACTTGTTAGACATGGGAACTCTAACCACCTCCAACCTTTTCCCTGAGGTTGGGTTGAGAACAGGTCCCGGATCTCAATGTTCCATGAGCCTCCTGGGCGATGCTGACGCAGGTGACCCTCAGACTCACTTTGAGGAACTTGCCATGGAGAGTAGGGGGGTTGAGTCAGGATCGGCAGGGCAGACAGGGGCCTATGGAACCACTTCCTCTCCCCGGGACACAGCAAAGCCGTCCCTGCTCCTGTCTGCAGCCTGGCAGTCCAGGCCAACAGCCAGCTGGATCCAAGTCCTGGGCTGGGGAGTTTGGCATTTAAGAGTCACCCAGGAAGATGGAGAGCATCAAACCAAGCCCTGCTGGGTGTGTCCCCCTCCTGGGGCTCCGGAGCCCCACAACCACCGTCACCGCTGTTCACACGCCCGAGAAGCATCCCAGAGCTCGCTGATCCCTGCAGCATGAGTCTGGTACTCAGGGAGGCTTTGAAACAGCGCTTCACGCTCCGCCAGCAGCTCTCAGAAAACTGTGCTCCTCACCTGCAAACTTGGCAACATCCCAAGAGACTCGATGGCTTCCCTGGGTTCTGCAGGCCTGATGGAGCTGCAGCCCTCGGGCCAAGGAGAGGAGAGGGGAGGGAGGACTGAGCAAGCCAAGGGCACCCCACAGGCATCACTAGCACAGCAGTTACCTCTGGGGCTTGGAGGTGGAGCCCAGGGCCCCTCTGGCGCTGCCTGCCCGGGAACAGACATCTTCAGCTCCTCGGTCTTCCAGATCTGTCCAGAACAGAGAACATGCCATGGGCTGGGGCAGTGAACCTGTCTGCAGGCTCGGGGCCCATCCACTCCTCCACACCTGGGGGACCCCAAGGGAAGGGGGGCATGGCCCCCTTTCACTTTTGATGTTGCCATATTCTCGGGAGAAAAGCCTGCTTAGGCTTCAGTTTCCCTGCGCGGGGGTTTGGCCAAGCACAGCTGCAGACTGGATAAGTTCCCTCCCCACCTCTGGGTCATGGGGCATCTCCCCCAACCCCTTACCTACAGGGACGAGGCTCGGCAGCCAGCTTACTATCATTTTACTTAGCTAGTGCCCTCTTGTCTGTCTGCCACCATCCCTGGAAGCCTCCCTCACCACTCAGCAGCAGGGCCTCCCGTCCTCTGTGTCTGGTCCTTGGTCCCAGGCCTGCAGTGGGCGCCCTCAGGCTGAGCAGAGATGGTGTCTCACTTGCTGAGCCTGGACTTGCTGTCCCCACAGGGCAACGAGCAGCCTCCACTTACATGCTGCTGTGAGCGCCATGCCGGGTCTAGCCCAGTGCCAAGCCGTCCCGGGAGCTCAGTTACTGCGCTGAATGGATGAGGGCTGAGCCCCTGGAAGACTCCCGCTCCTGCTCTGGGGGCCCCACGAAGGAAAGGCAGCAGCTGCTCAGCCGCCCAGGCTCCTCTGACTGACCCAGTGCCGACCACGGCCCACCCAGCCCGGACTTCCGTTGCCTCCTCATGTTTTGGCCAACCCAGGACACCCTGCTCTCTGCAGCGACCCTGGCCCTCCCAGCCGACGGATGGGGCCCTGTAAGGAGATTTCTCGGGGGGTTCTCCTCAGTCAACTCTCCTGTCCACGCACGCTGGTGCGCCAGCCTGCATGGCCTTCTCCATATGCCCGGACCTCTCCTCATCCTCAAGGCTCTGCTGAAATGCCACCTCTCTCTGCTGGAAATAAATCCATGCTCCCCTTGGACCCTCACCACGCTACTCATTCTGCTTCCTGAAGCATCACCTCCATGATTATTCTGAGACTTTGGGCGTCGAGGCTCTGGGAGGACAGGGCTGCGTTTTAGCCGTGCTGGCACACAGTGAGCTTTCACAAATGTGTGGAGAATTCAAAGGGCATTTTCTTGAATACCTAGTGGCATTCAATTGACATTCCCTCTCATAAACTGTGGATTTCAAGTGACAGTTTCTTGAGTAGGGCTCTTAATTATTCCTTATCTTATTCATTCCTTCCTCCTCCGTCAGTCTCGGAAAAATGACCTGTATTTTGTTCTTCGTGCTACACCTCCCACCTCATGTTTCTCCTTCGTTGTCTTCTTGGTTTCTTGATGATCTCTCTGTCCATGGCCCTCCTCAGAGGATCCATGGCACTCTTTGATTATCCCAGTCACAGCATGAACCACATTCATGTATTTTCTGTTTGTCTTCTCTTCTAGAATGTGAGCATCTTGAGGACAAGGGCCTGTTTATCATTAATCTCTGTGTCCCCTATGGCTTGTATGAACTTGGTACAGAGCCAGAGTTCAATGAATGTTAGGTGTACAGATGGATGGATAGTTGGAGGGACATGTAAGTGGGTGGATGGGTAGGTGGAAGGATGGATGAAGAATGAAAGGATGGATGAATGAATGGAATAGTGAATGGATGGATGAGTAGGTAGAGAGATAAATAGTTGGATGGGTGGATGGATTAGTGGATGGATGAATGGATGGCCCAAATGTCTCTTTTCAGTAATGGCCTATGTTCTTATGCATTTGACCATTCAGCTTTTATACCTTGTGGCAGTAAGTATTTATTTCATTGTATGAGTATATGTATGTATAAAATTTTATATAATTTTATGTATTATATAATTTTATTTACTTTTTGCCTGGAAAGAGCCTTGCTTTTGCCCTCACTTGCTGTGTGGGGACGTGGTCTGGGATGGTCTTAAATGCAGCCTGCAGATTTGACCCTTAGAGGAAGTGGGTAGAAGGGAGATGAACACATTTCTTGTACCATGCCCTCATTCTGCCCAAGACACACCTACCCGGACCATGCCATCCTGACTCCCTGTGATGATGACATGGCTTGTGTCCCATGCTGGCCCCTCCATCACGCAGCAGCAGGTTATGGCTCCTTCTGGGCCCCAGGCCGTGGTAATGCTGGCCAAGGGTTGTCCGTTGACACTCCACAGGGACAAGTGGGCTCCCGCACAGGAGACGATGGTGCCCTGCAGCAGTGAGAGTGGGCTTCACTTCAGGCGGGAGTCACTGCCTACCCATCTGCCCGGCCACTCGGTTTGTACACCCAAGCACCCTCAACGTGTCGTCTTCTGAGGACTAACCAAGGTACTCCCAGACCTCCTAAGACACCCACTTCTTCCCAGCAGACTCATAGGTCTGCTGTGTTTTCGCACAACTGTACATTTCTGGTTCTCTTCATACTGCAATCAAGTGTTTGGATACTGCTTTCCCCAGCACAGACCGACCGGCTCACCCTTTGGGCTCCTCCCACAGCCCTCTCCCTGGCAGCGTACTGACTGGCATAGAAGACCCAGCCTGGACACCACCCCTGGCCTGGACACGGGGTCTACACCTGGCTGGCCAGCCCTGTCCCCATGAAGCAGCTTTGGATGACACCTGGTGGAGGGCAGGGTACAGAGGTTTGAATGACTGCATGTGGCTCATAAAATGGGGTAAGGTTCCCCCCACCCGCCACAGGGGGAATTTCTGAGGAGAAATCTGCCCATTGCATCTTCCGAAATGTTTATGTCCAGAGTGTTTTCTTCTCAAGTCCTTGTCTATTTTGTACCCAATAGAGTAGTGGTCACTGTCACCAAGGACCCACCAAGGACCCCAAGAGCCATCTGGGGCCATGCCTTTGAACCTTGCCCTGACCACAGAAGGGAGGTAGGGAGCTCCATGCCCCTCTGCAGCCCTCTGGGCTGGGCTCCATCATGTCCCTTCCTGAATTGTTTGGTGGAGTCTGCCTGAGGCTGGGGACCATGTCTGATACATCTCTGCCAAGCACCCAGCGCAGGGCCCAGCAGGCACTCAGTGAACTCAACCAGCTCCAGGACAAGTTGAGTTAAACAAGTTGTTGTCCTGATATCAGTCTTCTCTGAGGTCTGGGGACATAATTCCTTATGAATTAATTTTCTCCCAGATCAGGGTGGTTTCCCCAGTACATGTACCCATTCATCCATTCACCCACCATCCATCCATCCATCCACCATCATCCATTTGCCCATCTAACATTCATCCTGGATTCAAGCCTATCTGGATCACCACTTTCAGCCAAAGTTAGCACCAGGAGGCTCCTTCATCATCTCTTCCTCCTCCTATGGTACCCCTGCTCAGTCTATCCAGGCTCCAGGCCGCTAGGTTTTTCTATTAGCAGATGCAGAGTCTCTGGATCCTCGGAAAGCCCCATACCCTATGATGGGAATTCCAGTGTAGAAGAAGCTCCACACTGAGATAGAGAGATATATATCACTGATATATGTATACACTGATACATATATATATTAGTCTATCACACACACACACACACACACACACACACACACACACACACACACACACATTCCTGACAGGCTTATCTTTGGTAGCCAGCATGGAGGGACAAGCAGAGGCACTTCCTGCCTTGGAGACCAGAGGCACCTGCTAAGTCAACACGGATTTGCAGTCAGCTAGCTGAATTACTCAGTCAACCCAGAAGATCTCTCACCTAAGCCAACTTCCTGCCCCAACTCCCTGATGCCTGTGTTAGAAGAGACACCTCCCACTACCCCAGCCCCTGAGGGAAAAAAATAAAGAAGCAAAAAAATAAAATCAAGACCCAAATTGAGACTTGAGGCTCTACTCTGCCTGTGTAGAGAATGCTCCACACATCTGGGGTCTCTCAACACTCTGGGGTGGTCTTTGCCCCTAGGTTTCCTCTCGGGGCACTGGCCACCATGCCACCATGCAGAATCATGGACATGTTGAGGACACAGACATTTGAGAAAGAGGGGCCTCACCGACACATCGCTGATGGCAATGGCAGATATGCTCTCCCTGTGGGTGGGCAGGCAGGCTACACGGCTGAGGTGGTCCAGGTCCCACAGGATACATGAGCAGTCTTGGGAGCCACTCACCAGGAGGCTGAAGGTTACCGATGCTGCCAGGCATGTGACAGCCTGTGTGTGTCCATACAAGGCCTAGGGACAGGGGACGGAACCACAGGTTATGCGAGGGACCCTTAACCCAGCTACTTGGGGAGATATTCCACTCTCCCTTTTACTATTGGGCCCCAGATGAGGAAAGAGAGACTCGGAGTGATTCAGTGATTCCAAAGTCTGTGGGTGTGTGTGTGTGTGTGTGTGTGTGTGTGTGTGTGTGTGTGTCTATTCACGGGTCAATGGCTGGCTTCTCAGTACCATCGCTTTCCAGGGTTCAGACTCAGCTGGGGAGAGTCAGCAGTCCTTTTATCATAACCCAAACAGAGACACCATTAGCATCCTCATGCTCTGTGCTCTCCTACACTGTCTTGCATCCAGAAACAACACACACCGCTATTAATATGCAAGGGCACTGACTTGCAGTGTGTGGGGTCCCAGCCAGCAGCACAAGCATCATCTGGGAACTTGTCAGAAATGTGAATTCTTGGGCCCCACCCAGATCTACTGAATCAGAAACTCTGGGAGTGGGGCCCCGAAACCTAGGTTTTCACAAGCTGTCCAGGGATTTTTTCAGGCATGCTCAAGTTTGAGCATCACATTAAGGGAACCTCAAAAACACACATGCCCCTGGAAACTAAACTGGGAAGAAGGCAGGGAGGTCAGGTCATAGTTTAAAAGGTGTGACTTTTCAAGTCCAAAGGATCCGGGTTCATATCCAGTCTCGCTGCCTGGCAGCCGGTGACTCAGAGCCTCAGTCTTGGCCCTCAGGTTGGCCTGTGCAGGGTCTGGCTTGGCTTATGGATGGTTATGTGTCCAGACCTGGCCAGAGGTCTTGCTCCCTGGGGACATGTTCCTGAGGCACTGGGGAGGCCTGCCAGGCACACTGGTACCCCCAGGCCCACAGCTGCTGGCAGCAGCACAGTTTCCATCACACCTGCCCCAGAGGCTGCCAGCTAAGCCTGGTCTGAGAGCTGTTGTGCGCACACGTGCCTGCTGTCCTCTGGAATCAGCCTGAGCAGTGCGGAGGTGGTGTTCTAAAACGTGACTACCCTGCCTCACCTAGTGGTGAATCTCCACCCCCAGGACCGTCCACCACTCACTCATTTGGGTCAATGAGGCTGAGCGTCATTTTTTCAAAGCTGTCACTTTGCCTGGTCATAGCAATTAAAGTTCTGCCACAGATTCCCATCTGTGCTCCGTGGATCCTAACACGGCACCAACCAGATGGTGCTGGCAAGGTTCTGGATGTGACCCACGGAAGAAGGTTGGGTTCATATTAGGGAAGGGCAAACTGTCTAAATGAATAGAGGAAAGCAGAGGGTTTGACAGGAGCTTCTTGGTGGTACTCCCAGAACGAACTATGTCTGATGGCTAAGTTCTGACTGCAGGGGATAGGACCACTCCAGAGAGTGCAGGCCAGCGGACCCAGGCATACGTGCTGCGGATTCAGAGACAGAGGCTGTGAGCCCAGAGCCTGTGCGAGCCGTCCGTTACTGGAGCCGGGGCTGCCGGCTTCCTGCAGGGGAGGCGCTGGAGAGTGAGGGACCACTGCACGCACAGGCACCGTCCACCTACGTAAGGCTGTTGCCTCCCACCAGCCAGGAAACTAGAGCACCTGGAGGCAGCCAGCACCACTCCCCATCTGGAAAGGCCTGGGAAAAAATGAAGGAGGACAGCAATTTTAAATGTTCTCCATTGTCTCTTCTGTTTTCTCAGAGTAATACCTTTCTCCATGGCCAATTAAAATAACTCCACTATATCACCTTATACCTAACTCAATAGCAAAAAATAAATAAAGTAAAATAAAACCCTCTGAAAATAATTCCCCATGCTGGATATGCTGTGGTGAGGGGGGTATTCCTAATTAGTTGTGGTGGCACTGTAAAGCTACAGAACCATTATAGAAAGCATTATGTCACCGCGCTGTAATTCTACTTCTTGAAATCTACTATAAGGAAACAATTAATCAGAAGCAAACAGCAATCTATATAAGATGTTTTCTGAAGCACTATTTAAAATAGTTAAAATTGGAAGCAATGTAATTGTCTAGTTTTAGAAGAAATGGTCTATTAAACTGTGGTGCCTTGACATAAAACAATTGAAATATAATTTTATGGAAATGGAATAATACGGAACAATTGAAATGTAAATTACAGAGACTGTAGAAAAGCGGAAACAATTTGATACACTGGGTGAAAATAGAATCAACATATCTACACAATGATCAGAATGGTATAAATATGTGTATCTGGGGGTGGCAGTATGCAACAATGAGAACTTTTATAGGGATTATAGAGAACTGTTTAACTTTGAAATTTGTCTTTAATATTGTAATATTTTTAGAAATAAAACACTTTAAAAAACTGTTAATGAAGCTATTTAATGATGACTTCTCTGCCTACAAGTCTACAGGTCAGGGACAGACACCCCTCTCTGAGCAGCTTCCCGTCTGGGGGATCCCCAAGGCCAGGTCAGCCTCTGTAGGTAAATGATAAAGCGTTTTATTTTGCTTAGGAAACAAGAGCTTGTGGGATACCCTTTTTCTCTTGATTTATAACTAGGAGAGGATGATAAATTACGTTTTATGCTGTCAGTACCGGGGTTTTTACGCTGCATCTTCGCCACTCAACAGGACCTTGGAGCGGCGATGGGGGGGGTCACTTCCCCGGCTCCCCAGGGTGGCTTTGGGGTTGGGCTGGATCTCCTGCTGTCCCCGGAGTGATGCCTGGGAGAGGGGGATGCTCCACACCCGTAATGGTAGTACACAGTCTCTTCAGATAGGTCAGGAAGGTGAAGATGTGAAAAGACAGGGGGCTCCAAGGCTGGCTTGGGAGGACTTCCCGTGAGAGTCTGGGTGAAGGCAGCCTGCACTTGACCTACACAGCTGCCTCTCAGCAGATGTCACCAGCTCTGCAGGATTAACCAGCTCCCTCAGCGCTGACACATTCATTCCTTCACCTCACATTTACTGAGTGCCTGTCGCTGTGCACCACGCGAGTGCTGGGGGTGGTGCCGGGGGACAAGGGCAGGCTCTGGGGAGACTTGAGTGACTAGAAAAGCATCCAGAGAAACCCAGAATCAGTTCCAGTGAAACATGTTCAGTTTAGGAAATCTGGTCAGTGGTGAGCCTTGTATGGTTAACGTTCTTTTGTTACTTTGGGGCTATATGGTTCACTAAAACACAGATGTAAACGTGAATTGCATTTTGGAGGTGCAAATGTCCCTTAGCGATATTCTCCAGCAAGTTCAAGTATACACAGGGGAAAGCACTAGACTTAGAGTTAGAAAAACCTAGATTAAAAGGCAAACCTGACCTTTCTGAGCCTCAGTTTCCTTATCTAAAAGTGGGACTAACAATACCTGCTTTCCAACATTACGGTTAATGTGCAGAGTCTTAAGTAAGCAGTCAGTTCCACTCTCCGTTTATTATTCCGAGCAGCCGTGGTTTGCGAGGTAAGACCAGAAGAATTGTCTGCCTCCTGGTCTCTTCCCTCTGCTTCCGCCACAACCACCCCTGTTCTGAGATAGTCTTTCATTTTCTGGCTCTATGATCTTGGACATGTCACTTAACTTCCTTGCACCTGGTTTTTCACCAGTGAAGTAGGGATGATAATGATTCCTATATTATCCCACAGGCTATGGGGACACAGGGTTGTTGAGGAGGTAAAATGAGGCCATTCACATAAAGGTGCCCATGACAAATGCTCAAACATGACCCTTAGTGCAAAAAAGAAAAAAAACAAAACCCCAGTTTCACTGGCCCTCATGTGTAAGCAGCAACTCTCACCGAGGTGTGGGTCTCCAGGGAGGCACTGGCCCTGTGAGCTTGTTAAATCCATCCAAGGGCATGAAACCGTGCCCCTGAATGACACAGAGCCATGTGCTGCCCTCAGTGTCTCACTGTGCTCTCTGCTCCCAAGGGAGACAGGGCTCTCAGTGCCCAGGAGCTGGAGCATGCTAGGGCACCGTACCTGCCTGAGGTACTACACCGGCCCAAGGCACACCTGCCCCAAGGTACCCCACCTGCAGAGGCACTGTACCTGCTTGAGGTTCAGGCCTGTGGTGCGGCCTTTGGCCATGCTGAGTTCCCACACACACACCACGGCGCTGGTTCCAGAGGTGACGATGGTCGTGGGGGATGGGCACACGGCACACAGACAGCGGCCCCAGGCGGCCAAGTTCTCGAACGTCATCAGGATCTGCGGGAGATTAGATGGGTGGGATGAGCACTGGTGCCAGAGCCAGCACAGGGCAGGGAGCTGGGACAGGGCGACGGAGGGATGCAGGCAGGTCTGGATGGTGCCGCTAGCCTGCCTGCCTGCGTGCTGTGGGAGCCGAGGGACGTGACAAGCCCTGGTGACGAAATCCAGGCCGTCCAGGTCTGTCCCCAAAGAGCTCACACCACATGAGGAGCAGGTGGGGAGAGACAAGGGAGCAGGAGGCTATGGGGAAACAGCAAAAATGCCCCGTGAGCCTGGGAAAGTTGGAGCTAGCTTTCAGGAAGGGGTGACATCTGGGACCAGTTTCACAGGCTGCCTGGTGAAGGAGGTGGGGGAAGGCTAGGGAGGGGCGAGGAAGCTTGGTGGGTAGGGAATTCATGCCACGTGATAGGGTGGGAGAGGAGCGAGGGTAGGAAAGGAGGCCAGAGGTAGCCAGGGCCACATCAAGAACGTAGACATAACTGGATGGCCTAAAGCAGGGGTAGAGGACGAGCAACTGGGTGGCTCGCTTCTGGTGGCAGCCGAATACTCAGTAT
Source organism: Physeter macrocephalus (assembly GCF_002837175.3). NCBI lineage: Eukaryota > Metazoa > Chordata > Mammalia > Artiodactyla > Physeteridae > Physeter > Physeter macrocephalus. The sequence goes on along the minus strand of NC_041233.1, from coordinate 37,292,399 downwards.
GTCCCTTCTGAGTTTAAGCTGTGACCCGGGCCGGAGGAGCCCCCAGGACTTTCTGCCCACACTGGTGACAGTCCCAGGCTTGGGGCACAGCCACGTGGAGGAAGGGGTGTGGGTGACCGTGGCTGCTTAAGGCTCGCCCGTCTCCTGACCACCTCTGCCCCAACCGGAAGGAGGCTGCGGCCCTGGGGCTGCCCTGCGCCCCGGCACCACTCACCTTGTCAGAGCCGTAGCTGCCCAGGCAGCAGCTGAAGTCGTCAAAGCCCCAGCTGAAGGTCCTACTCCAGTGAGGAGGCAGCAGCATCTTGTTTGTCTCCACGGCCAGGATGGTCTTCTCCGTAGGAACAATGTGGCCGATGGCTCCTTTGGGGGATTCCGAGCCTAGAGAGAAAAGGTACATATCTGCCCCCCAGTCAGTACAGCGGAGCCGACTTGTCAAAGGGCAACACCCGCTTTAGCTGGGCCCAGAGAGGAGCCATGCACAGCCAACCCCGACTTGGCAAAGTGCCTGCCCAGGCAGGATGTGCTCCTCATCAAGGTGCCTCCCTCCTGGGCCTCCCTCCGGGGGCCACGTTACGCACTGGCCCCGGGTCCCTCCCCAGACTTAGCACATACATGATGTATGTGGCCGTGAAGGTCTTGAGTGTCTCTTTCAGGCTGAGGCCAAGGGAGGAGGAGCCCAGGCTGTTGGGGCAGACAGCACACAGCCAGAGGAGCCTGGGGGCTCTGCCCTTCCTGCCCCTTCCAGGCACCAACTCTAGCAGGTCTGGAGGTGGAGGTCCAGTCGTGCAATCGGTTAGTGCGCAGTATTTGTATGGAGATGCCAAGGACACTGTTCTTGGATTTCAAAAGAAACCCCCCCCAAAACCTGACCTTATACTCCTTGGGACCACAAAATTATTCCAGGTGGTGAGACATCCCCAAAGCAGTGTGGGCCCCAGGGTGGCACAGACATCAGACTTCATAAACACTCAGCTCCTCTAGGAAGCAGGGCTGGGACTCATAGCCGGGCCGTCTGCCCCAGGGCGCATGCTCCTGGCTAGTGGCTGCAGGTCCACCTGGGTGCTCAGGAGCAACAGTGAATGCAGGTGCCGAGAGTGGGGGCTGTAACCCTCCCTTGGGAAACCTGGGACCTCCCACTTGGCTCTGGAGGTGAGGAGGGATGTGTGTGTGTGTGCGCGTGCATGTGTGTGTGTTTGCATGTGTGTGTTCATATCTGTGTCTATACGTGAAAGAGAGGGGGGTGCATGTCTCAGAGAGAAAGACAGACAGACAGACGGGGGGGTCTTCAGAAGTCAGGGTGTAACAGAGGCGGTCCCAGACACTTCCAGAGCAGAGGTCTCCCCAGATTCCCGTTACACCTGGAGACACAGCCATGCAGAATCAGCCCCCAAGCCCCTGCCTGGGCCTGTGCCCCTGAACCTCCAGAGGAACACCGGTCACTGAAGGGACAGCTGTGGGACAGGGCACCAAATGAAGCAGGGCCAGGTATTCACCTTTGACTGTGACCTGGGAGGGCCTCAGCGATGGCAGGCTGTAGAGAAAGGGCTGTGGGTGACCGGGCACGCTCACAGGTGTGGAGGCGTCCTTTCCAGGGGAAGCCTTCCCTGCAGTGGTCCTGGCAGGGTGGGGTTTAGTAAAGAGCTGCAGAGGCAAGGAGACAGACACGCACCGCATGGGTCATTAGGACAGATGGACAGAAGGGGAGTCGTCCTCAGACAAGTCGCAGCTGCTCCTCTGCCCTGGGAACTGCCTGGGCTGAGGTGAGCTGAAACAGAACCATCTGGTTCGACCTTCGGATGTTGCTGGTGAGGGGCCTGGGGCTCTACTTTCTCAAGGTCATGGTGCAGGGCTGGCATAGAGCCCTCCTGGTTGCCAAATCTGTCTTCTTCTCCAAGCTGCTTGAGAAAAGGATGACCTCACCGAGGAGCCCCTGATCCCCGGGAGAGCTGCCTCTCATGTCATAGGGTCACAATGATCCCCTTTCCTCCATAGATCATGTCTCTCTTCATTTGCTTGAGCTATTTCTCATATTTTCCCCTTTTCCTTACAAACTCTCTGCAGGCCCATCCATCTGGGCATCAACACAGAATTCTTTAATAGCATCCTTTCAACTATTCCAACGAGCACAGGCAAACCCCATTAGCAGCCTTCCTTATTTCCATTTTTCTTAGATCTCTGCTGCCAAATTGTCCCTAATGCCAAACTCGACCAAGCACGAAGTGCTGCTGGGCCAGGGAGTGCAGCTGAGGCCAGCCCCAGCTCTCCACCCTCCCCTCCCAGACTGGGCTTGTGCCGGGCTGCTTTCTCCAGCCATCCAGCACATTCCTCTGCTCCCAGATGGAAACATCCATGGGGCGCCATGATATGGGGGGAGCTGGCCTCGCCTGGGTGCACAGGCAGAGGTGGGGCTCAGCAGGCAGCCCGGGGGTCTCGGAGCAGCCTTGGTTCCGTTATAACCCTCGATCAGATGCTAGACTGTCTAGAAAAGCTGGGTGTGTGATCAATACAAACAGAAATCAGAACGATGACTTTAAAATGAGCATTAAAGAATGTTTTCCTTTCACAGCAGAATAACCAAAGCACCACAGGCTGGGTCCCTGTAATAGTTTTTGCAGGCACAGCCCCTTGATAGAACAGTGCGTGGTCCTGAAGCATTTTAATCTTGTCTTCAGGCTGGGACCACTTGCGGAATTCTAATTCTAATTCTGATGATTTTTTAGAAATATGTTTTACAAGCTCATATAATATCTCATTAAGCAAAACCAGAATTTACATTGTGTGCATTCCACGATCCCACCGATGTGAAAATATTTTTGCTTGTGGACTACTACTCTGAATTATTTGTTTTATCTGTATTATAATATTTTTAAAATTAAAAAAAGTGAAACCATTCGGCTACCCAACCTTCATTCCTGAAATTCTCTCCTTTCTACAAAGCCTTCCTTGGCCAAACCCACATTTGGATGTGCGGTCTGTTCTCCAAGTCACCCTCAGGCCCTTCCATGTTTCCCTTACCTAGGAGCCGAGCAAACCTGAGCATGTCACAATAAGGCCAGACAGAAGAGATGTTATTAGATGAGCCCGTCCAAGCCTCATGGTTACATGTGGGTAAGGCTGATGCCCAGGATGGTTCTGGAGTTGACTGGGTCTACGCACTCATTTCCTAGTGTGGTTCCTGACTGCCCAGGCTGGGACCCCACAGTCCATGGGGCTATGCTTCTGAACCCAGATGGCTGTGCTCAGGGATAAAACATCTCTATACCAAATGGGAGTTTGAAGTTGAAGAGGGCTGAGATCAGTTAAATAAGCATCAGGATGTCATTGTAAAGGCACAGCCTCACGTCACTACGGGACTATCCTGATGCGGATGGAGGTGATGGAGCAAAAGGCCCATGTAAGACGACCCCTACCATTTCACCAGAGGCCCTGGGGCAGAACTTGGACGCTCTCACAATGGGGCCAATATGGCATAGGCTTTGGAGCCAGACAGACGGGGTGAGATCTCGCCCCTGTCACCCGTTAATGGTGCAACTGTAGGCAAGTTATTTATTTAGCCTCTCTGAGCCTCAGTTTCCTGATCTGTATAATCCCCATACCCAGAGCTTATGAGAGGATTCAGTGAGGTAATCACACGAATAACTAACATTTGTTGAAGGCTGATTGTATTTCAGGCACTTTCAAGCACTTGGTAACTTAACTCTTTGGATCTTCACAACAACCCTACAGGGTAGATACACATATAAAGAATTATATCCTGTGTATTTATCATAGAGTCTATCACATGGGTCACAGATGGATGTCGCCTTCATCATTATCATTAACGATATCATCACCGCCATCGCCATCAGACGGTAATGGAGGGTTAAGCCGTGACGTCAAAGGCGTAGGGAGATGACTGAGGACCGTTTTGCCTCTCTAGTCCTTGCTTACTCCTCACTCTCTCTCCCATCCAAGCTCATCCTGCACACACTCTTTTGAGAAAGCAAGACGAAGGCCACGGCATGCTGTACCTGTTTGGGCACTTGTCCAAAGTTGCTGACGAACCCCAGGATGGTGCTTCTGATCAGGGGGTCACTGATGCTGCTGAGGTCCATTTTGTCACCGTAGAAGTAGGGGTGGAAGGTATTAACAGCCTCCACTGCGGCTGACCCTTGCTGCTTGTACCCAAAAATGAGGTCTATCCAGTGGTGCAGGTTGGCACTGACAAAGTCACTTTCCAAAGCCTGGAACCAAAACCCAAAGAGCATGAAAAACACAGGTGTCTCATGGACTCATGGGCCCTCTGCCCAGATCAGGACGGGGCATGTGGTTCAGGACGCCAGATCAGCACAGGGAAGATGAGTGATGCCTCCCTGGGCTGGATGAGCACTAAGCAGCAGACATGCAGTCCGTCTGAGGACCACCTAATTCCTGCCTCCAGCTAGTGCGGCACAACAGGTCTGACTAGCCTATCCAGTCCATTAAATAACCTTGAGCAAGAAGAAATGTGGGCCAGTGTTTTGATGTCTCAGTTCACCTGAGAGATGGCACCCGTTTCTGCTGAGTAGAGCCCAGCTCCAAAGCTTGGTCCCCAGAACCCAAAGATGTTCATTTGGAATTGTCTGGGCTCCCCCTTATCGATCCTCTGGGAGGACATGCACACTTACACTTGGGCTTGGGAAAATCAGGTCACCTGGGCCAGGTTAATTTTCTGAGGCACATGGCCAAAGTGGTTTTGAGAAGGCCACACGTGGGTAATGCCGCAGGAGGTGTGATGACTGCCGTTACCGAATTCCCAGAGGCAAGGATAAACCAGGGAAGAACTTTCTCCTCGCCAAGGGAGAAGGACAGAGGAAAAGACACAGCTTTGTTGTTACTAGTCAGGCCTGCTGCCAATAAAATTTGCCCTCAACGTACAGTTTAATGTGTCCTAAAAAATGCACGTAGTCATGTAACCAACACCATAATCAAGATATAGAATATTTACATCAACTCAAAAACTTCTCTTCTACTCCTTTTTGCTCATCTCCTACTCCAGACTAACCCCTGATCTGCTTTCTGCTTCCATAGTTTACCTTTTCGAACAAGTCACAAAAATAGAATCCCATAGTATGTAGCTTTGGGTTTTGGCTACTTTTGCTTAGGACAATGCTTTCAAGATTCATCCTGTTGATTCATGTACCCATAATCTGTTCCTTTTTGTTGCTAAGTAATATTCCATTGTATGGATGTATCACTTGTTTAGCCTTTTACCAGTGATAGACATTTGGGTTGTTTTTTCTTTTTGACTAGTATAAATAAAACTGATTAATATTTATGTACACATCTTTCTGTGGACAAGTTTCCATTTCTCTTGGGTAAACACCTACAAGTGGAATTGCTGGGCAATATGGCAAAAGCATCTTCAACTTCATAAGAAATTACCAAGCTCTTTTCCAAAGCGGCTATACCACTTTTTCCCCACCCGCTATGCATGATGAATTCTGGTTGCTCCACATCCTTGCTTAACTCTTGGTTTTAGCAGTACTTTAAATTTTAGCCATTCTTGTGAATGTGTAGTAGCATCTCGTGGTTTTAGTGTATGTTTCCCTGATGACGAATGATGTTGAACATATTGTCATGTGTTTATGCTAACTCAGGTATTCGATCCAGGATACGTGTCCCCAGATGGCCTCTGGCCTCTACTCACATCAGCCTTTCTGCGTAATAAGTCAAGTCCTCCCCAGTCCTGGCAAATCTTTTGGCCGGTGGGAGCCCCTTGGAGCCTCCAGCCCCCTGACCTATACTGGGCAACATGGCCCAGGGCTTGGCCCTGTGTGTAGAGTTGGCTAAGGGCACTGACTTGCCCTCCATCCAACAGGAATCTGAATTTGCTTCCCCCATGAGTCCCACAACAAATTGGCACAAGGGCAAAGCCTAATGGAGCTCTTAAAAGAGCCCAGAACCCAAGCCTTCTCCTGCCAACCCGGGGCATGGGGCCCAGCTGCTTCTCTGGGCCCTCAAGACATATGAGCCTCAGAAGTGCCTATCACAGCCATCCACTCGGGCAGAAAGTCTCAATGAACACTGAGGGCACCCTGAGGCCCTCAGTCAGGATACCAGGGACTCTGCCATGACCCCACTCAACTCACTTGTCTATGCAGGCTGATGAATTTCCGTGGGTCCCCATCAGCCCAGGGAGGGAGTTGCACGTCCCCCAGTGCTGTCCCGTCCTGCATGCAGCCTGAATGGGGTGAGAAAGAGCAAGGCTTTGGGTAAATGGGAGCCCAAACTGGGATAGGAACCAAGGGGTGTAAACATTGTGCTGTCTAATACTACGATTCTTGCATAGACCACACTGCTTTCTGCCTCCTCTGTGGGGAGTGACCCCACCCTTTCTGCCAGGAATATTCCTACTGGGGTTCTAAGCCTTCCACCCCTTCAGGCTTCCATAAGACCCTACTTGCTTCCAGGTAGTGCCCGTGCATAAAATGACTGTTGTGTCATCATCGTCTGTGCGTCTTCCTCCCCTCTACTCTATGCCTTTTCATCCAGGTGCTTTTTATACAGTGCTAAATAAGGAGGTAATAGCAGTAACAATGAAAGCTATCGTATTTTGAGCACCTACCGCTATGCCAGGGCACTATGCTAGGTGCTTGGCACGCATTGTCTTATTGACTCTTCATTCAACTCTATAATTTATGCATTTTCTCTCCACTTTAACGTTAAGATAGGAGGTTTTCGGAGGGACCTTCCCCAGACACCAAGAAGAGGAGCCTGGCTTCAAGCCCAAGTCTCTCTCCTCCCCATTAGCCACACAACCTTGAGCAAGTTGCTTAACCTCTTGGGGAGTCACTTTCCTACCCATTACCTCCCGGGCTGGTACAAGGATTAGAGGAGAAAATACACATAACATGCTTAGAATAGTTCCACGCATATGATGGTTGCTCAGTAAACACAAGCTATAGCCTTGCTGAAACCCTCCAGAGCCCTCATGTTGCAACTGGGGTGAAAACGTCCTCTCTCTCTGGCCTGCAGGACTGGCCTGGCCTGGCCTGGCCCTTCAGTCATCATTCAGTCTCAGCTCACCTGTCACCTCCTCAGGCAGCTCCTTCCTGGGGACCACAGTAACACAGGGTCTCTAAGTCACCTCAAGCCATTTTCCTACTTTCTTTCCTTATAGGACTTCTCAGCATTGAAGAGTATTTAGCTTATTTCTTTGTTTATACTTTCTATCTCCTACCCGTGTCCCCACACAGAATATAAACACCTTCAGGGCAATCCGCCCCAGGACACCCAACTAAATCCTCAGTGTCTAAAAAGTGCCTGAATGCAGTAGGTGCTTTAATAGCCACTTGGCTTCCTGACTTCCCTGAGGACACATGGTCCCTGTTGTGCAGGTCATTTCTGCTGCTGAGCACCTCCCGTTCGGCAGAGAGCCAGCCTCCACCTCCAAGGAGGGCCGGTGCCCTCCCTCCGGCGGGCCCCTCACCTCAGATCGGCTGGGACCCCTCCTCTCAGCTTCCACCGTCCCTGATTTACTCCTTTCATGGACCTCATCACATCTTGTAGGAACTGCCCTTTACATTTATCAGGTTCTCATCCCTGATGCACGTGAAGCAGCTGAGAATCTGAACACTGCCGAGGCCACCAAGTTCCACGGGCTCAGACTCGACAGGCCTGGGCCTGGGCATGTTTTGAATGCTCCACTGGTATTCTGTCTGCAGACCACTGCACAAGAGGTGGGTGCTTGAGTCAGGGGCTGGATCTCCTCACTTGTGCTCCCCTGGGCCCACACCTGGTCTGGCTCAAGGTGCAGGCCCACATGTGTTGTTTGGAGGAAGAAGGAGGGCCCTGAGCAAGGGGAGCTCTGGGGCACCAGGTGTCTGCTGGCACTGGTTCACAAGTGCCCTCCTCAGGGTGGGTGAGTCCATCCCGCACCTCTGGGTGGGGAGGGCCACACCCTGCTGGGGGTTCTGACCACACACCCCCTCCACAAGTCACCCTGATGTTTACAGTGGAGGCTCCCAAGGTACATGTAGTCACCAGGGGGCCTGCCCACTGGGGCTTCCTGAAATTTTTGTCCCTCCTCTAAAGCAATAGGTAAAAAAGCATGGCTCACCCTGGAATGGGGCCTGGAGGGCAGGAAAGAGAAGGAACCACCAAGGGTGCCCATACAACTGCCCATGGACACCCTAGCAGTCTGTGCTGGGAGATGTAGGATCTCTGGGTCCTGCTCACAGGGTCCAGGCTAACCCATGTGTGGGACTTGGAGGAAAATGGGGCAGAGAGGGGCCGGGGCTCACCTGAGGTACACAGCAGGGCAGTGCCAGGCCTGGCTATCAGCAAGGGCTCCTGCTCCCTGGTCTCTGTCTCACTGCAGACTGAGGCCTGGGGACCCTGGGCAGGAGGTCGTGGGTAAGAACATGGCTTGGTGGTCCTGCAGCCCTGGGGCTGTGTCCTTCCTCAGCTCCCACCTCCTTGTCAGGTGCCATCACTCAGTGGATGCCTCACGGCAATCTGCCCACCGTATCGGTCTGGTGAGGGCCTGTGTGTTTAGTTGCTCGGCAAAGACACTGATGTCATGACCCACGAGCTGCCCGGCCCCTGCAGCCTCTCCCTGGCTCCACTCACCAAACTCCACGGCGTTGCAGTTGGTCAGAAACTCGGGCAGGTAGAAGAACTCCGGGGTCAGCTCCCTGACGTCACTCATGTTCTCTCTGGAGGCTGACTCCCATGCTTTCTTCATGCTGTGGAACATTCTATCTGCCACATCAAAGCTTCCACCCTAAGCAGAAAAGGGCGACATGATCAGCTGCATGTGGTGAGATCTCGGGGTGCACAGGCGTCACTAGTGTGGGCCCCCTTCGTCCACTCTGTCCCCGAGGCATGGGTTTCGCCGTTAGAACCTTTCGTTCACCCCCCCACACACGTGCGTGAGTCAGTCCATGCATGCGTGTGATGGTTTCTTCAGGCATCTATTCCCTCAACCACTCTCTGGAACCCTACAACAGGAGCTTCCACGGAGGATGCATGATCCACTGTGATAAGGGGAGCAATGTTTTCCAGTTTGAAAATTGGAGTTCAGATCAGACAGGAAACCACAGTCATGCATCTGACCATCTCCCACATTTGCCAAGGGTCAGCTCTGAATCAGGCATAAAGACAGGATACAAAGGACCAGCTACAGGACGAGGAGTGGGTCAGACATTCTATGTGTGGGAAAATTTCCTGGAGAAGTAGACCCCTGGTGACTCTGCAAGCCTAGTGACAGAGAAAACGTCAATGTTCTGAGCAGAGGGCAAGACCTTGCAAGGAAAGCAAGTCAGGTCAGGGCCCTGGTGGCATATAACACAGCAGCCTTGACAAGCAAGAACAGGTCTGAGGATGGAGAACTGGAGGCATACGGTGCTGCACTCAGCACCCACCATGGCCAGCCTTGTTTCCAAGGCCCATTTCCACAGGTGGCTCGATGCAGTCCCGAGATTGGACCAATTTATTTATTTATTTATTTATATTTATTTATTTATTTTTTTTGAGGAAATTTTTTTTAATGGTATTATTTTTAAATGTAAATTACTTAACCTCATAAAAATCATACAAGTTTACAAACATTTCATTAGATATACATGGTAAGCACTATATCACTAAAATTAACCAACACAATAAAAGAAAATTTATACCAATTTAGACTTAAGGCAAATTCTTTCCTTGGATTCTCTGCTCGTCTCATCTGAGTTGCTAAATCTCTCCAGTTGACGCTACCCTTATTCATCAGGTGATCTTGAGGGCTGGGAGGAGGCAGAGAGGTGCCCGTTGGGGAACTGAAGACACTGTGGGCAGAGGGACTTCAGAAAAGCGGTTCTGAAACTGGGATGTGGGTTTGTCTGCTCAAGTTTAGGGACGCCCAAGGGACACCTCTTCCCTGAATTCAATAGTTCACTTGTCCCTAGAGAAACTGGGCCTTTTCTGTACAGCCAGAACTTGCCTTCTTTCTGCCACCCTCTGCAGAGTGCACATGTGGCCCCAAGAACAAAGGCGGAGAACCCAGAGTGCCAGCGCCCTCCTCTGCCCCACCAGCTCCCTTCAATCTCCAGGGACCCGAGATTTCCCATCGGCAGCAGCGGATGAAGGGTAAAGAATACGCTAGCATTTTACACGCGCAGAGATGCTCTCTCTTTGTCCTCCCAGAAGGTGCATCAGGAAGGAATTGGTATTTCCATTTTGCAGGCCAGAAAACTGAGGCTTCTCAAAGTTTATTAATTTTTCCAAAAGAAATGAATGGCAGAGCTGGGGTCAAAACCCATGGATGCAACTCCAAAGGGCATGCTTCGCCCTTATGCCGGTTACCTGGGGGAATCCTGGACCTGGGGCATATGATCTACTATGTGTGGCCAAGGGGACTCAGCTCTTTCTGAGAAGGAAGAACCTGCCACACACCTGAGGGAGGCCACACCGGGGCATCCTGGCAGGCTGGTCAATTTTCTGAGTCAGATGTGAGGATCCAGTGAAACCCATGAGTCATTCTCTGCACAGGGTCAGGGACACCAAGAAACCCAGTAACCCCTGGGTTTGCAACCAAACACAGTTCTTGGTCAGCTTAAAGATGTGGCTTTCTCCAAGATGGCTTTGCTCTTGGTTAAAATTAGGGGATGACGCCCACCATCAGATTCAAATTGAAATGGAAACAAAATCAGGGGGGAGTGATTCTAAATAAATCTGCCCCTAACAAGTCGCTCATTGAAATGTATTAGGAGCTTTGCATATTTAATCTGCAGCCACCGCCTTACATCTGCGGGAGATTGATGCCTTCTCATCGTTTTCCTTTTGCAGCTTTTATGAGTGCTGATCGTAATCTCCTGAGAAACAATATGATTTGGTAATAAAAAGATTACCTGTATTAAATAAAAATAATATATACATAGGAAATATTGTTAGTGCTACAAATCTGGTTAAAGATATTACCACAAAGAAAAATGTTATTTTTTTCACAGCTGTCTAATACGTTTTAGCAAAAGTAATATCTTTAAAACTTAAGCCTGTATTATTTATAAAGGAAGCAATAACTGATTTTCCTATTTCCTATATTAATAAATGTATTTGCATACATTTGTTTCAAAATTAATGGGTTTGCTCACTTCTGCAATACAAAAGAAATGCCAAATTCCCTGGAAGGAAAAGTGGAGCTGCTTTGTAACTCGTGTTGTAAGTCTGTGGGTTGACACAAACTCTGGTGGCTGCCAGCAAGAAATCCCACCAGGACTTGATTCTCAGGAAGGGAAGGAAGGAGGAAAGGAAGAGATGATAGAAGAAAGGGAGAGAAGGAGTGAGGCAGAGAAGCACAATCAAGGTTTACAGAGTATCTCCATAAGGAAAGTCTGAAACAAAATAAAGCAACAACAAAACTAGGTCTAGAGGTTGGATGGAAACAAAGTGACCAGAGAGAATTACTGGGCCAAGATCTGCTCCTAAATCGATTCCGCCGATACTCTTAAATATCAAGAATAATGAATCCTACATGTATCCAAACAGACCGAAAAAAGTAATAGCAAGGCCACTATTATCAACAAAGGAGCTACCTCTTACTGGCAGAAGACTTTTCCCAGGTGACATTAAAGCCAAAAGACAAGGCAGCTAAGTCTGGAGGTTTCTGAAGCAAAAGGTAACAGTCTTCGGATTTTACGCCCAGCTGACATCACTCGTATGTAAAGACACCAGAAAGATTTTCTGAATATTGAAGGGCTCATAAATAATATAATCCTAGATATCTTTCCTCAAAATCCTTTAAGAGGTGCTCAATTTTACTAAGAGGTGAATCAAAATGAAAAGCAAAATAATGAGGGAAGAAGTGGCCAACAAGGACTGTTGCTGAACATTGCAGGAGTTAAAATCAGAGTAAAGTTCATGGATTATGGTGCATTGATTAAAACTGGTTAACACCTTGAAAGGAGTTTCTATATTGAAGGTGTTATTCCTTTTGCACGAGGACCCAGAGTCTATGTGCACCTGTGTCTCTGGATAGGCATTTCAGTGGTAACACTCTTAAACCCCTTTCAAACAGGGGAGGGAAACTATGTTGAAAAAAACTTCAGTTCTTGACCCACACCACAGGAAGTCCAGTAACTGCATGTGCTCCAGGACACTTAACACAGATGTTTTGATAACATGTGCTAGAAAGTCTATTCTTCCTTCAGTGGGACTGACCCAAACCAACCCACCACAACACCTAAACAACGCGATTGGTTTTATGAGCAGCCTGATGACCCCTTCTCATATCCTTTCCAGTAATTTAAAAGTATCCCACGTAAATAATTCACTTACAGGACCCTGTCAGTGTACATCAGTTGACCTAAGCAGCTGTCGCTTGTCCATCAAAGAGGCAGCGTGCAGGGCGAGCAGAGAGCATCACAGCTTTAAAACCAAGAGGACTTGGGAGGGCATTTCAGCGCCACTTGCAGCGTGAACTCCGGGAAGTCTCTTAGTCCCTTTAATATCCCATGCCCTCTTCTGCAAACCTTGGATGACTGTTGTGGGTGTGAACACTGTAATGTGTGTGAGAGTGTGCGCATGTGAGTGAGAGTGTGGGTGATCGTGCGTGCGTGTGACGTCTCAGCTGGAGCCAGGCACACGGGAAGAGGTACCGAATGAGCCCGGCTGCTGCCTCCCTTCCCTTCGCAGACCAGGACCTCGGGAGCGACCCTAGGCTTGGGCCCAGATCTCAGCGTGCATGGGGAAGGTAACTATGGGCTCAAAAGAAGAAAAAGAAGGATGTGGAAGTTATTAGAAGTAGAAGGGAGGTACGAGGGGAAGTGAGGAGGGGCTGGGTCCTGGGACAGGGCAGGAGGGAAATAGCGTGTGGGTCTCGTCAGGGAAGTTTTTTTTTTTTTTTTTTTTTAACATCTTTA